>NW_026946372.1:0-179164 GCF_033847375.1 Trichoderma aggressivum f. europaeum
CCCCCCCCCCCCCCCCCCCCCCCCCCCCCCCCCCCCCCCCCCCCCCCCCCGCGCGCCGCCGCAAATATATGGCATAACGGCACAAAGGCGTCTTATTAGCGAAGCGCAACAAAATATCCACGGGGATGCTGCGTTTACAATTTTCTCGGAATTTGGGTAGGGGAGATATTACAAGTCAGGAACGGTAGTTTAGTTGAGAAAAGAATCAAGAAAGATGAGTTGAACGCCGTAGTTGATGTGTTTGATGGGTGACGGATTTCATACGTGGATGAGAAAGAGGTTCGGCCGTTTCCTCATGGTAGACATGAGGAACATCATATAGACGTCCTTCTTTGCATCTACTCGTCATGCATGTTGTAAGAACTGTAGCTAAAAAGAAAAGTGCAATTGATTTGCTTCTTTCGGAACTTGTATTGAAATATTGAATGCGGGGAGATCCCTAGCAACCTGACTCTAAATGCCATTTTACGGGCTATGCGTGATTGGCGGCGATGCGCCAGAGGCGTGTTTGCTTTGGCCTCCTCAACGGGCTTCATTGAATCACACAAAGACAAATATCTGCATGCATGTGCTCGGGAGAAGGAGAAACACGTCCTTCATGAGTGAGGACTTATCCACGGGAAGCCATGCAAGGGGGAAAAATGCCAATCGTTTGAATCGTGTAGGGTACGTTCTCACTGCCCCCCCACGCGGCTATATCATTCTCTGCGAAATAAGCGTGAATGAGACATGAGAGGTTTAGAAACCACTTGTGACGATGAAAGTTGACACGCAATGAGATGGCAAAGCAGGGTGGCCAAGCCAATCGCCGTTGGGACACCGAGGACAGATATGATTGAAACCCTTAGGATTCATCGTAGACTAGGGTTCTGGGTAGTGTCATCACACCAGCCTACTTGTAAGCTCGACTTAATTGTGTCGCAGCTTTTGTCAGGATTTCAGGCAGGATGAAGCAGGTGATACGTTCTCCTATTCGACGTAGGTAGAGCCCATGACCTTGGTAGTGGCATCGAGTTCACCTACCTGTTCACATCCAATATTGTGTCAATACTTATGCCGTAGGTGGTGACACGTCCACAACGGAGAGATCGGCAAGGAACAAGGAAAAATTTATTCGTATATGCAAGTGCTGCTGTGTTATAGAGATTGAGCCACAGTGGTTTCGTGGGCTCGGGCTTGGACTTTGGCCGCATCGCCAGGCTGTCTCCGCCGTTGGTGAGCCCAACATGCCCAGGTAAACTTACTTGTCAACCTATGATGTGTTGGGTGCTGATTCCGCCTTTGCATCAAAGTATCTTGATCCCAATGTAGGCCGAACAGCAACTCAATAGACCCGTGCCAGTACGCCGCTGATGGAAGTGTGTTTCTCCTCTTGCTGCCTCTCATCCAGCATCAACTAGCCACAGTCTCGTCACTCGCTTGACGAGACAGGGAATGCTGGGCTTTGGAAAGGCGGCCGGTAGCCAACCAGACAAAGCCACCTGGCCAAGAATCCCCCCGAGGCACTCGGGTAACCTCCTGTACCGGATGAATCGCCAATGTTATTGCTTATGCAGATGGGTGAATGAATGACGTGTGTGTACACCAATAAACGAGTTCTCGTCCCGTTTACTGTCCATACATTGCCTCTGCATTGTCGAGGATCCCGAGATTTATGAGGGAGCGAAATTCAACACCGTTTTATGCACTTGAATCTGTCGGGGAGGGAGATACCGTTCCACCGTGATGCTCTTTCATAGAGTGAATATACTGCTCGGACAGCGCCGGTCACAGACGCTTTGCTAAGACATCTTCATAGTACTCGCTCAACAGGACCATGTTAAAATAAAGTACGTGCATAACTAGCATAAAGGCATTGGCGGAAAAGATGGGCTGTGTTCTTTGGAGGATTGGAGACTTGATAACACTCCGAAGGCTGCTCAGGATCGTAGCATCGGCCGATCCAGGGCAGTGCTTCGATTGTTGGATCGCAATCACTCCGTATCACTCCGCAGGTGGGAAACCGGTTGGTGCCTGATGAAAGGGTGGCCGGACAGCGTCAATTAACAATAAGGCCTGATGTGCCGGTGATGGGTGGGTGGAGGCGGAGTCGTAGTCGCAAGGATACCATCGACTCGCCAGCCTGCGCCGGTATGCTCCCGTGATTTCACAATGTGTGCTCATGTACGCTTACGTGTAAACCAATGGCGCAGCGTACGGAGATGCACGACGCCTTGTTGCTGATAGTGTACTCTGCAGGTGTAGCAAGTACAGGCCCGTAGTACAGTTTTGCTGGGTTCCTGCTTCGCGATCTGCCGAGAAGCTTAACCGGCAATCTCAGGCCATTGTCACCATGGTCCACAAGCATCGTTTGCTGTTGAAACGTTGATGTTCATGTAGCTGGGCCAGGATGGAGATGTGACGCGTGTATTACTTGGTATAGGACCATGAGGGTTGGGAGATTTGGTCATGTTTCTTCTATTGTATAGGCGACAGCATCAACGTAGGCGCAAGCGGGATAAAGTGATGCCTTGGCCTGCCAGAGAAGAAACTGGGTGCACCGGAACTCGCCTGCAGAACAGAGCTAGATTTGTAAGAGAGGAATTCCGTCGTACAGCAGTGGTAACACGGGAGCCCTGCTGCATCGATATTGTTTCATAAAGGCGGGATGAGAAGCCAGAGCGTCGGGAGGCTGGCAAATCAGACGTCTCCAAGCCCACGGCGAAGCTGCCATTGTGGCTTGCTTCTCTGTCCCGCATTGCCTGATCGAGGGTGATGGCATGACGCCAGAGTGCCGTGTAGACGGAATCAGGCTGTGGCTTGCTTGCCTGGGGGCGCGAGCTGGCTCATGAGGTTCAAAGCACCCCTGTTGATGTCGTTGTGGCCTTCCCTGTGATGACCGCTTTGATGTACATACTCAGTCCTTGCATCTAGTACACATAAGCAAATAAGGTAGCTTTGGTCCAGTCATTGAGCAGGACGCTCGAGATGGCGCCGTTACCGATCGCCGGTAGCCGCCATGCCGTGTTGATCTCTGCTGGCAAGAGGAGCAAGAGGAGATTGTGCGGTCATCGATTGCAACTATCTCAAGGACCCGGCCAGATGAGGTTGATGGACGGATTACCTGTTGCCCAACCATCCGTGAAGAGCTGTCCCACGTGGGCGTGTATTTTTTTTTTTTTTTTTTTTTTTTTTTTTTTTTTTTTTTTTTTGGGAACGGAGCTCCGGAACCCTCTCCCTCTGTATTGTCTTCCAGGTCGATGGACATGGCTGAAGGCTAGCAGTTCCTGTACTCCCCCAGACCTGGGGCAATAAGGCTGGTATGGGATTGGCAGTGGAGCTCCCCCATGCCTCTGCTCTTCTTTTGCCCCTCAGAAGCTTCTATTTTTGCGTCAAGGTGAGACATCGGCGCTATATTGGCTGTAGTGCTGCCAGGCCAGGCTTCCAGACCATGGAGGCGGCAGAGAAGCTGGAAAAACTTGGAAATCTGGGCGAGGAGCCGAAGAGCTGAACGGCTGATGGACAAGGATATGCCGTGGCGCTGGGTCGAGATCATGACAGACCGTCCAGAACCAGAGTTGCTCAACGGACGCCACGGCCTCAACCAGACGAGCTTCAGGGCCTGGTTCCGGGTGAGACTGGCGGCGGCATGCGAGCAATTGCTCTCAACTGCTCCAACTACCCCAGGCCGGGTTGATTTGATCAGAGACATTTTGCTGCGTGGAGGCTGTGCTGAATGCGGCAATGCGCATGAGATTTGGGTGGCTGATGGCGGAGGGAGGTTTGACGTTATTGGCCTGAGGATTCGATGGTGGTGACGGCAGGTTAGTGGAAGGTTGATGGATTGGAACAGCGCACATGACTGCGGCTTTGTGGCTGTTGGTGGTCACCTTGGGAGAGAGGCTGCTCGCTATTGGGCATACAGCATCAATCTATCAAAGTTGATTGTTCAATGTCAACATACGAGTAGTTGCTACCTTATGCAAGTCCTATTTGATGGCTGGTATCTCCATGTTGTATTCACAGCTCTGGTCAGTGAATCACCTATCGAACATATGCAAGTCTACACGTGCCTGTACATTGCATCAAACAAACTCTCCGGTGACAAACGCTGATAAGAGCTGAGCCAAGGGTACCTATGTTTCCATTTGGAGCTGGGGCCGGCATGGGATCAATCTCATTCCGGCGTGATGCATCAATTCATTATTGTCATGGAACGACAAACGGAGACACCCGCCACCACCTTGCAGTACCTACTCGTAGCGTTACGCGCCCGAATCTCGTCTGCCGTGGCTCAGGACAAGGGTTGCTGCATAGGTACCTATACAAAGTGGCATTTGCATCATTACTCCGTGTCCTCGCACCTGTACGAAGCAGCGGCAGCGGCAGCAGACCATGGATGGCATCGACTTGCATGGATTAGTGGCCAATGTACGAGCACAGCAAGTAAGACAGGATAGATGCCATTTGCTGCTGCTGCTACAATACCGGGCTGTGATCTCTCCCTGGATAGAGATCCTGTGGCTGCCAAAAGTCTCAGCCTCTCTGGCCGGGCAATGGAACGGCAGCACGCGAGAATTCCGAGACCTTGTCTTGATTCCACGGCTCTGGGTCATCGTCATGGCTGATTGCCACTCTTTTGCGCCCAACGGTTTTAACCCATCCATGCTGAATTGTGTTATCAATCTGTCACCCCCTTAATGCTGTTGGCCTTTTAAACATCATATACAAACTGCATATAAATAAAATATTCTGCATGATACCGCCTGTTCAAGCATATTGCAAGGCCATCAATCCATTAATACACCATCATTTGACGGATAGGCACATACACGGAAGTACATGTAGATATCCACAGCAGCGAGTGGGCGCAGAATCCCACTAAAGCTGCCGGGTTACAGGGGTCTCGGTACCTGTACCAGCACCCCCCCAAGCTGCACCCCCCGCTACCTAATGTTCCTGTTTGGGCAATGCATTACCCATCGCTGGAGCTTCGCCCCGACTGCTCGAGTCTTGTGTGGCTTCCATTGCTTGCCTCGCCTTTTTTAAGCTTGCCGGATGCCCGCTCCTCTCTTAGTACCTTTCACTAGTTTCGTAGTTTGTGCCATCATATTGAACTCTTGTTTTTCTCCTCATTCTCCCATCTGCCTATATCCTTGATTCCTTCATCACAGGATTCGAGTCTCACTGTTAGTCGCTATCGATACTTGATCGAAGCTTGCATCTTCACCAATCACACAAACACAAACATCCGGCATTGAGAGCCCCACAGCCTCGTGGCAATATCAGTATCCAACATACCTGACCTGACTTTACTCCCGTCTCTTTTTCCAGCTTCACACATGGATCAGCTCCTCACCACTCTCTGGAGTAGAGGCGGCTGGTTCCGCGCATTTACACCTCCTTCACCTCTCGACGATGCTCCCCAGGCTCCCCCATCTCCCCAAGGAACTCCTATTCTCGACGTCCCATCCGATGTTCTGCTTCTCATCGGAGACTACCTCAATGATGCAGAACTCCTCAGTCTCAAGCTCGCCTGCCGGAGCACCTATGCTCTGTTTCCACAAACCTACAAGTCGCTGCCGCCATATCTGAAGAAGCGTTTCCTCCCCATCATCGAAAAAGACCCCTTGGGCAAGGGGACGGTCTATTGCCACGTTTGCAACAGGCTTCATCCTTTCAACGAGACGACGGGACCTCATTCTGGGCCTGAGCTCGGAGTTGACGGGAAAAGACTCAAGTGTATGAGCCGAGATCGATTCTCTCCAACCGGCAACCCCTTTTCGCTCAGCTACACCCATGCCAGGCTAGCCATGAACAGCCACCTATACGGGCCCGAATACGGCATCCCGCTGGCCAACCTGTGCACCGAGCAGAGCGAGCGTCGAGACCTGATGACGATACGGTGCTCGACGTCGGCCAAGATCATGGACGACGAGCTGTTCTTGCAGCGCACCTATGCCCTCACAGTGGCTGATGGAGATGTGGCCGAGTTCCGCAAGTGCACCGGCGCTCGCGACATCAAGCTGTGCGAGCACACCTCTCTGTTTCCCGCCTCATCGCCCTTCCGCCAGTCCATTCCCGAGCTGCTCAAGAAGCCCGCAGCTGGAGGCGATGGCCTCGTCCCATGCCGCGAGGCTCCGGGATCGTGTGGCTTGTGCCTGATGGACTATGACATCACGATCCAGCCTTGTGCGGACGAGCGCTCCAGCATCGTCATCCGAGCCATCCACCAGCTCGGATCTTGCCGCTCTCCGCGCGACTGGAAGTGGGCGAGGTTCAGCGAGAGCTACCGCATTCATATCTTCTACCCCAGCCGGCCCAATCGTCGCGGATCGGCCTACAGTCCCGGCTCCCTCCATAAACGATGGGACGATGACGAGAGGGAAGCCTGCGCCGTGCTGGGCGGAGAATCCGGCAGTGCGGTAATGGGCCTGCTTGGGTTGTCTGTGTTTAGCTAGAGGGAAGGGTCCTGTTCTCCATGGTTTTGGTTATGCGTGGCCGCTTTCGAACGATTGGATTGCGGCCATGGTGAGACAAAAGGCGTGTACTTGGCCTTGCACAGCCACTTGGGAAACGAATCCTGTCACACGGCAATTCGTTGTGCTTTTTTTTTCTGCATTGGGTCGGAGTTGGATCTTGGGCACAATTTTCTTTTCTTTTTTGTCTTGTACTGGGCGTATGATACGGAAATGGACACACACGGATTGGGCCGGAACAAAGGAATCTGAGACGTCACGATTTACGACACCACTCTTGTTTTTTTAATGTACGAGCGCGGCATTTGGGCACCTTTTATCTCTCTCCCGTTTCTAGTCGGCACTCTTTACAGATGGGATATCGGTGGATTTGTTCTTCTCTTGTTTCTTGTATTCAATCTGCCCTCACTCGTGTATTTGTATTATATCAATCTCTGTTCTTTCTCACCTTACTTCACAGTCTGGACACCAAAAGACGCATCTTCAATTCTCATCTCGAATACCAAATTGCAATACAAATCTACTTGGTTCGCTCTCAAAGGCTACCTACTCCATCCACCTCTTAGTCCCAATCCGGTGTACACTTGATATCATACCATGACAGATGGATGTTCTTGTAATGTCACCACACAGCCTCCCTGCTTCTCTCGCGCATAATCAATTGATCCCCATGGCCCAATCCGGCACACACCCCATTATTACCGCACCGACGGGATGGGTCAATCTGATTGATGCGGTGACACCCCTAGGATATGACTTCATAGGCGTGTTTCTTTCTTATATTGGACGATTTCTTTTGTTTTGATGCTGGGATACCCGAACTACGTCATATCCTGCGAGTTTGCAAAAGTGAACACAAATTTAATAATCATGCAACGCTCGTCTCTTCTTTAGGTTGGGCCAATGTTTTTCCGTGTTTCTTGTACGCACGTCGGATGTCGCTTGTGTGGTAGTGCAAGAGAGACAGGCAGAAGGGTATGACCGTTTTTCTTCCTGCTCGTGTGACTTGCCGGCGATATCCTTGCCGCATGAAAAGCCAGGCTACTGACCGAGTAGTGCGTACAGAAATCATACACGCCAGCAAAAGACACAGACTGATGAGATTCTTTTTTTTTTAAACTTGTTTTTTGGTTATTTTACCATGCCGTGAGTGAGATATTCAAGCAGTGAAGCTCAAATATCCACGCACCGACACACGTTGTAGTAAGGTTGTACATGCATACATATTCTAAACCGCTTTCTTTTTCCTCTCCTCTCTCGACCCTCCCTTTTTTGGGGTCCTCAAGGTACTGAATGCTTGCTATATCTCAATACACTTTTTGGAAAACCGTGATGAAATGAAATCCCCCTCCTAGTGACATGTTTTTGAAGAGTGAACAAGATGGTTGTATGGCGCGAGTAAACTGGGGGCGTTCGATTATACGTACGTTTGGGAGCAGCCCCAGTTACGTGGGTGAGTGTGTTTATGAGTTTGCGGAATAGTGGGTTGTGTAGTTGATGGTTTTTGCGTAGTTTTGCAGCGGTGCAAAAGGCAGCGGTAGAGGTGACAAAGGTATCAAAAAGTGATGGAAAAAAAAAAAACTCGTTCTTTTCCCCCGTTCTTTACAGCTTGCCAATGATGGCAGCGGCGTACTCGTGGGTCTTGGCCTTGCCGCCGAGATCACCAGTCAGAGCCTTGCCCTCAGCCAGGGTGTCGAAGATGGCCTTCTCGATCTTGTTGGCGTGGTCGTTGAGGCGCATGTGGCGCAGCATCATGATGGAGCTGAGCAGCAGAGCAGTGGGGTTGGCGAGGGCCTTGCCGGCAATGTCGGGGGCGGAACCGTGGACGGCCTCGAAGATGGAGCACTCGTCACCGATGTTGCCGGAGGGAGTCAGGCCGAGACCGCCGATGAGGCCGGCGCACATGTCGGACAGAATGTCTCCGTACAGGTTGGGCATGACCAGGACCTTGTCGTTGTAGGGAGTGGGGTCGGTGACCATCTTGAGGCAGGTGTTGTCGAGCAGCTCGGCGTCGAACTCGATGTTGGGGAAGTCCTTGGCGACACGCTCGGCAACGTTGACGAAGAGACCGTCGGACATCTTCATGATGGTGGCCTTGTGCACGACGCGGACCTTGGTGCGGCCGATGGACTCGGCGTGCTGGAAGGCGAATCGCAGGACACGCTCGGAAGCCTCCTCGGTGATGAGCTTGATGCTCTGGACAACACCGTCGACGACAACGTGCTCAATGCCAGAGTACTCGCCCTCGGTGTTCTCTCGGATCAGGACGGTGTCGACGCCGTCGTAGGGGGTCTTGAAGCCGGCGACGGATCGGCAAGGTCGCAGGTTGGCGAACAGGTTGAAGGTTCGTCGCAGAGTCAGGTTGAGGGAAACGTGGCCCTTGCCAACGGGGGTCTGTCAAGCGTGTCAGCACAATCTATCCATCTCCATCGCATTCCCAAGTATAGTTCCTGCACGTACAGCCAGAGGACCCTTGAGAGCAATCTTGTTCTTGTTAATGTTCTCAATGGCGGCGTCGGGGATGGCGGTCCTGCCGTCCTTGATGATGGGGTTGACGTCGACGGGCTCCCAAGCAATTGGGGTCTATGTCTCATTGTTAGCCATCGTTGGTGTCGCTTCTCTTGCAGGATCATTCTATCCTGACTTGGGGAATCATGTTTGTCGTACCTTGGCAGCGGAGAAGATGTCCTTGACGGACTGGGCAATCTCGGGACCGATACCGTCACCCTCGATCAAGCTGACGAGGAAGTTGCCCTATTCACATTCATTGTAAGCATCTTGTTCAGGACGGCTGCACCAGTTCCCAGCTCTGCGCCTTGAGTGAATTTTATTTCCCCCCACCCTCGATTTTTTGGTGACATGGGTGAGACGCAGCAAAAGTCGTCCAAAGAGGCCGCGGATTGGGGGGAAATGCGCATATTATGCGTCGAAAGGACGTACATTGGAGTCCTTGGTTCCCTCATACTTGGCAACACGCTCCTGGGAGTAGAATCGCTTGTTCTGGACCGCACGTTAGCCGATAACTCCCATCGAGGGCCTTCCGTTGCGCCGTTGCTTCATACCGAAACGGACCAGGTGGCGGCAGCGCGGGGAGCTGCTCGCAGGCAGTGCCTGGCAGGGTTGGAGAGAGAGCGAATGGCCAGCATTGTGACGATGATGTGCGTGTGTGTATCTGGAGTATATATGGGTTATCAGGGAGAGGAAGAGAGAGAGGGAAGAGAAAAGGTCGGCCGGTGGCACCCAAGGGGAATAAAAGAAAATGGAACCGGAATAAACATGGAACTTGGCCATCTGAAAGTTTTTTGGCTCGGGTCCGGCATGGGCGACTCTGAAAGCCGGCGATATGCACGCTTCAGCCTTGGTTGCTGCGCTGCGAGTGGCTCAATCGCGAGCTGAGTGGAGCGCACCAGCCACACGGCCTGTGGCGCGCCTGTGGAATTTCCCTCATTTCGACGCTACTTCCGCTCTGCCGCTTCGGTCAGGCGCCTCGGAGCCGGTCGGTTTGCGGGCTGCAGGCTCCGAGCTACGCCTAAATTGGTTGAGCTTTTTCGGGCGAGGCCGAGGCAGAAGTGTCGCAGGTTTTGATTGGATTTTTTATTTTATTTTATTTTAATTTTTTTTTTATTGCGCACGCTAGCGTCAAATGCCAGTGTCAATGCCGCATGACTTAGCAAGGAATCAAGATAAATTGAGGACTGGGAATGGAATCGGAACTGGCAGCGGGTGTGGCTGGTGGCCCCTGTGGCCTGTGGCTGATGAGGCCCCGACAGTTGGGCGCCGTTGCTGTGGCTGTATCTGTGGCTGTATCTGTGGCTGTATCTGTGGCTGTATCTGTGGCTGTATCTGTGGCTTGTTTGCAGCTGGCGTCTCTTGCAGTACGGGGTAGGTACCTCGACTACTGTACTCCGTACTGCTATACCTACATGATCTTGCATCCCATCTCATCTTGGTAGCGGCTGCGTGCTCGCATCCTGGAGCTGATATTGCTGCGAGCAAAGCAGTGGTCCTTGCAATACTCACCAAACACGCATCTCGACTCCCTCAAGACTTCCCCCAGCAATCTGCATCTCCGCATGCATGGGCTTGTTCTGTCATCCTTGATCCCGTCCCCAAGCTAAGCTCGCGAGCTTCATCCTCCCCCGCGATTGCGTCGACGCCGCAACAGACAACATGTCCGATTACGAGCGAACAATCCTCGAATTCTACCAGCTCCCCACCTCGTACCCCTCGGAATGGCCTGCGGAGAAAGATGACCACGACTCTTCCGGGGACGAAGCCGGCACGAAGAAGCACAGCCGCCAAAAGTCGCGATACCAGGCCCTCGAGGCGGCCACGGGCGATGGCAAGGCCGCGGTGGGAAAAGGAGCTGCCAACAACCACGTTCTAAAGGATGAACCAGACCCCTTGGGCACCACAGATAGCGTCGTCCGCTCGCTGAGAGAAATTGGCCTCCCGGCACAGGATGACGTGCGACTTCGTGAGTCTACCCTACCACCCCGAGTCTACCTCGGCAGGGGCTGATCGCATCTTGATAGGCAACCGGTTCATGCTGTCCTCGACTACCTTTTCGCCGACCCTGTTCTTGTCGCAGATACACGCTCACGCCGACACGCGCACGTTGCTTGAGGGCTTGGATACGCTCTCGCAGTCAATCGATCAAAAGTCGGCCTCCCTCAAGGTTCTCGTGGAGAGCAACTTTGAACGATTCGTCAAGGCAAAGGCAACGATAGACAATGTGTATAAAGAAATGAAGTACCGTGGGACTGAGGCCAACACCGGCAGATCTTCCATCCATGGTCGCCATTCCAGTCGAACGAGCTTGCGTTCTGGCAGAGCTGGCCTGAATAATCCCTTGGCTATGTCGTCCGATTCTCGAAAGAAGAACGCCTTGATTAAAGAGAGCGAATATGGTGTTTTGGGTATCAAAGTTCCCCTGCTGGACGTTTCTGCCAAAGCCGAAGATGTGTGGGGGCCAGCTCTAGGAGGTCGAGAAAAGGAGGAACACCTGAGGTCCTTTCAGAGATATGTACAACAGTTTAAAGATCCACTGGAGCTGAGCACCATAATATCCGACTGCATCAAGAGGAAAGACTACGAGACCTTGGTCGAGGCATACAACCGCGCCAGGAAGTTTGCCGACGATGCGCGCGAAGCATCAAAGTACATTGACCGCCAAATGCCAGAAGATGACCAGCTCTACCAGATCATGGTTGCGGCCCGGGTGTGGTATGACGTTGATCGCCAGATCCAAAGCTTCAAACGGGATGCATGGAAGAGATTGTCTACCTTGCATACACTGTCGAAATCCGAGAGTCATGTCGGCCGAGGTCCAGACCAGCACATGGACATGATTTCCCTGCTGCTGGAGCTTGGTGTCGAAGAGAATCCAATATGGGTGTGGCTAATGAGTCGATACGAGTACCTCAAGACCAAGATTCAATCAACAGCCGAGCACACAAAGGCCGAGATCGAAGTGCTTCGCCGAAGGCTAGCGGGTAGCGAGAAGCCTTCCAACAAGGTTGTAGCCACTCATCTACGTACATTGGGCCGACAGAGCATCGACAGCAAACCAACTTCGGGCGATTCGGCGGATGTCATTGAGTTGTGGGAGAAGATGCTTGCTTTTCTGACCGGCCTCATCTCTCCTCAAGGCATTCTTGGAGACCTCCTCGAATTCTGGCAGACTGCGCAAGGCTTTATTGAAGGCAGAATACAAAGGACGCTACCTACGGGCTACAATGATGAATCTCAGGGGCATCACCAGCTGACACCCAAAAATGTTACGGACCTTGAGAAGGGCATCGTGGAGCTGGTAGAGTTGCTGCGTGGACACGTACATGAGTTCTTCGCCGGGTTGCCCCCTGAAGATCTTAGTGTGGTCTTCTCGCCGCTCCCCGTCTCACCCAACTCACCGGCCTCAGCTGGCGGCTTTGGCCATTCCCTGAGCCCAACCTCTACGCGCGACCCTCGATTCAACTTTGATCCGAATAACCCGCCGCCATCGTCGCCAAAGAAGGGCGAGCCGTGGGAAAAGCTAGCGTTTTGGCCTCCTTGGTCGAATTCCATCAGCGGAGTGTACTACCTCTGCAGGATGCTGGCACTGGTCGGCTCAGGCGCCTCTGACCTCGCCACCATTGATCCCATTCGTTCGGGAAATGGCCAAGTCCTCGAGCAGCTGAAGGCCTTGACGGGTGTCTCCAGGGAGCGATGCGTGACGGCCCTGTGCGCTGCGTGGAACCGGGACGCCGAGAACATCAAGTTCATAGAAGATTGGCTACCGTCCGCCGAGTCTGGAGATGTCACTCGGATGCCTGCCAGCTTTGCCGCGTTCGAGGGTGCTCTTCTCACCGGCATGCAGAAGATTCTCTACATCTCCGAGGCCATGTCGAAGCCAGGTGCTGGTGACATTGTCTTGCCGCCGCCGGCCAAGCTGCTCCAGATGGTTCGGAGTCAGTATGTAACCACCTTGTACAAGGCTTTGAGCGGCATGGTGGAGAATGCAGAGCGATCAGTCAAGAAGACGGAAGACGAATGGTCTATTGGTCAGGATGGGGTCATCTCCAACATTGCTGCGTCGTCGGTGGGCAAGAGTACGCTTGATGCAGGAGACCGAGTAAGTCTTGAACGCCCCCTTTTTATCCCTTTTCTTTTTTCCATCTCGTCCCCAAACTAACACTGGCGCCAGAATGTCCGAATGCTCCTTACCCTGAGCAACCTGCAGGCTCTACGGTCACAAGTAGTCCCCAACCTGAACTCGCAGTTTGAGAATGCATTTTCCGTCAAGCTCACGGATGAATCCAAGACTATCAAGGACGTGCTCGGCCAAATCGACGCTCGCCTCTTCCAGTCCTACACTAAACAGGCTACTGAGAAGCTGCGTGAAATCATCCACTCTGGCCTCGCGGACCATGACTGGGCACCAGCGCAGGGCGAACGGCCTCAGACAGCGAAGCCATACGTGTACGAGACGCTTCTGACTCTTGTGCTCGTCCACTCCCAGGTTTCCACTACGGCTGCCTCACTTACGCCTCAGGTTCTTTCGTTCCTGCTTGAGCAGACGTCTCTGCAGCTGCTGGATGCGTTCCGCAAACGCGCTCGCTATTCTCTCAGCGCCCTCATCCAAGCTACACTCGACGTCGAGTTTATTGCCCAGACGCTGAGCCACTACACCACCGACAAGGCCTCGGAGCTGCAGGGCCAGATCTACCAGGAGCTGGACAGCCGCACGGATAACGATGCCCGCGCACGGCTGCAGAACGAACTCCCTGAGATGCGCAACGTGCTCAAGAAGCTCAGGGAGGCGAGCAAGAACCAATTCGCTTGCTTTAGGAAGCCGAAGCGCTCGGGGCAGGGCGTTTCAAGGGTGGATAGTGGAAGCATGTCGCCTACCTAGAAGGTTCGGGTTCATGGATAGGGGGTAGATGCATAAAAGGTTATAGGAGACATCGTAGAGATGTTCAAGTATTAATGATGAGTTGGAAATTTCACGCATATGAAGGGGGAAGAGTATAAGTTGTCTAATATCATATTGTTCTCCCCTTATTGTGAACTCGGTGGCTAAACCGCCCTCAAATGGTTTCGATAAATCAGCGCGCGTGGGCGTCTTGCAAACGCCAGTATTGCGCCATCGCTCTATGTAATTTTTGAATAAAAATAAAACACAAAGGAAAAAAAAAAGAAGAAAACAATCTCTCCCCACCCATACAAAAGGGAGAGAGAAAAAAGTAATCCGAGCAGGCCAAATCTATCATGCTTTTTTTGTGCCTCGCTTTTTGTAAAAGCCCGATATAAAACCGCGGGGGGAGGACCAGAAACAAACGCCGAGTTCATGCGAAAGAGTTTTGTTTCAGAGACAAAAGAAAAAGGGAATGGAAAAGTAAAGTAGAAGTTTTTGCCCCCTTTGGTTTCCTCCGTAATCGTGAATGCGTTTTCGTCTAAGTGGTGCTTTTGTACTTTTTGTTCCCACCTGCCAACCAAGTCTAAAAAGCGCGCCTCTCCTTTTTTTTTCTCTCAAAAAAAAGTAAGTAAAGAAATCCTCTCTGTGCCAGTGAGGCAAAAGTCAGTTTAGTCATCTAAATGGAAGAATCACAGATTGTTTTGGTAATTAGAGTGATGAAAAATAATGGTAAAAGAAAAAGAAGAAGTTTGCGCAAGGTCGTAGTCTCATGTCTCGTAAGTTTTTTTTTAGGCCGGGAGGTTGGGAAGTAAAAGGTGGGAGCAAAACGCCAGCTCGAGGGAACGGGAGTCGGCAGGGGAGAATTGTGATGCCTTTTGGCGGGCTTCAATGGTGTCGACTGTAGGTAGTATGGTTAGCATATGAAGCGGCAAAATTTGAGTTGACTTGGAGAAGGAGGAGGAGGGCTTACAATCAAGATCAAGAGTCTGAAAGTATTCCGTGATTTCCGGGTCTTTGTCTTGAACTGTCAATTTCCCATCCAGGCCCCTCAGGGTTTGGGGCAGCGCCTTGCGAATAGACAAGAGCATCTTCAGCAGCCCGGCTAAACTGCCGCCCTGCTGGGTGAAGACACTTGGGTCTCGCTCAAGGGGCCAGCCCGGGCGGAGATGGTCCTGCTCCCAAGCCTTGAACGCCCAGGTGGACTTTTCCACACAGTTGAGGAAGATGATGGCGGTGAGGTAAATCTTGAATCCGACCTTTGTCTTGCTGTCAGTGAGCAGCCTGTCCATGTGGTTCAGCAGGCTTTTCGAGGTGCTGTTAGCCTTTCGTTCAGCGGCGGCGTTGAGCTGCATGCAGATCATGGTGTAAATGTCTGCGTCGTTTTCGTTTTGTGCCTCTTTTATCCATCTCGGCTCTTCTCCCTCAGTACTTGGCTTCTCCAGGATCGTCCACTGCCGTTCGCGGTCGATGCTCTCGACGAGACCCCATAGCTCCAAGGCCTTCCTGAGAAGGTCGTCTTCTCCCTTTGAGAGCTGGTTGCATGCAGCTTCGAGCGTCACTTTCATAAATTTTGACGGCTCGCGCTCAATAAAGGTATTCAGCACATCGCGCATGTACGACTCGGCCTTGGCCGGGATATCCTCCGAATCCTGGTCAATCATGATGACCTGGTGAAACGGGGTCTTGTCTCCACGAGCCTCCGCCTGTGTTTCGCTTGGCTCCAGTGGATAAACCAGGGCTCCAAAGACAATCTTTTTGCCTGCCTCTGGAAAGTGGGATACTTCAATCAAGCTTCCATCGTTGGTGAGCTTGAGCTGATCTTTGATGAGGTTGATACGGTTTTGAGATAGGACGACCTGAACGCCAGCAGCATATAGGTCGAGCTGTTCATGTAGACGAGTGCGGACACAGCCAGTCCTCCAGACACGGGGTGCCAGAACCTTGCGGCACGTATCGCAGGGCGTTCCTTTGCCACAGTTTTTCCTCAGGATCCGGCATCGAATACAAGCGCCTATCTTGCGGACTTCTTGAACCTCCTTGCGTCTGGCAGGAGTAAATCTCGACCGTGCGTGACGGGCTCTACCGTTGATGAGCCCGTCGCTTGTGTCCATTCGAACACCACCGCGGCTCATCAGAGGCAGTGCTGGCGAATTCTCCGTGAGCAACGGAATAGGGGTAGTAGTGGCCAAGTATGTCATTTCGCCCCACGGCTGGGAAACGTTCGTATCGGAGAGGGTGGTTGGTAGGGAGGTGGGTAGAGTGGTGGGCAAGGAGGTTGGCACTGGATCGATGGGTGCCTGCGCCTCTACGGTTGGAGGTGATGAAGTCGGCGGTGGGATGTCGGTGTTGACAAGCTGGGGGTCGAGAAAGGACGGATTCAAGCGGGCCGTGGCAGCAACGGCGACGGAGATGTTGGATGGATCTGGCGACGTTTCGCTGGCGGGGAGGAGAGCCTGAAGACGTTCTTCTGGCGAAAGCTCAGGAGTCGGTGACGGCACCTGCACGACAGCGTTGCCAGCAAAAGCTGCCAGGTCAGCCCCCACACCCGGCGTCGAGCGAGAAGGGGACTGCTGTAGGCCTTTCTTAAGGCTGGTGCCTGTCTGCGGACGGCTGTCATAGGTAGCGGGAGGGTTCTCCAATGTGAATTGCTCCTGCAGCTCCAGACGATCTGGCACAAAGCCGCCGCCATTGATAGCAGCAGCAGCAGCAGCAGGATTAGGGGTCTCGGACGCCTTCTGGCCGCGATTGTTTTCATTCAGATCGACCTGGCGCGATGCCTCGGCGAGAGTCTCGAGGGCACTCCATCCCTGCGGCAGCGCGAGCTGGGCGGTGGGCTGGCCATTGACCTGGGCCCCGCCCTGAGGACGGTCGATGGCAGCTCTGGCGGTGGTGATGCCGTGAAGCTCGAGGCAGGCTCGCATGCGGTCCGAGTCGGAGATGGCTGGGCACTTCTTGGTGATGTGCGTCGTCAGGCTGTCGATACGGCCCTTGGGGAAGTTCTCGCCGCACTGCTTGCACGTGTGCGGATAACGGTTGCTGTTGTCGTTGAGCTTCGGCCCGCGGACGAAATACTCGAGGATGAGGGGATTCGGCTTGCGACCCATTGCGCACGACGGGCCTCGATTGGGGGCGCCCGGCTCGCGGTGTGATGCGCACAAAGGGCCTGGCGACTCGATTCCGCCCGTTGGCTGTGAATCCAAGCTCTCCGTGACGAGGCAGCTCGGACGATGCTTTTGTCTGGCTGGTGGCAGAAAAGGCGGAATACAGCAGCAGTACGGGTTCAGACGTGGGCCTAATGGATTCTGCCCGCGTTATCGACAAAATATTCAGACCGCCTGGTCGGTGGCAAGCGGTATGCAGGGAAAAAAAGAGGGACTCTGAGGGCAAACACGCGCCTACATGTCCGCAATATGGGCGTGCAGAGCCTCAGCATTTGGGAGCGGCGATGATGTGGGATGATATTGTCATTGTGTGTGGATAGTTTATGAGGGACCGCTTTTTTGTGCACGCCGCTAAGGTTAGGCTACCGGCGGTATGTTAATCCGACCACGCGACAAGATTGGCTGAAATTCTCCGATCCGACGATTTCGATTCTCAAGCCCTGAAGAACAACCCCCCACATTGTTGTGCCTGTTTGGCCTGCGTGTGCAGTGCATGTGAAGAGAGAGAGAGCCAATCACGAGATATCTCCGTACTTCGTGGGTTCTGCTTGGTTGGTGCTTGATGTTGTTTTTTTCGTCTGATGCTGCTCGTTTCAAGCACTGGGAATCGATACACCCCGCTTCTACTGAAGAATGCCATCAGATGGATCACCGAGACGCCGACGAGAACAGACGAAGCGGGCAAATCACGATTCACAACATCCCCAAGACTCGACTCGACTCGACTCGACTCGACTCACACGGCGTTCCTGGGCCTAACTTGTTTAGGGTCTACACCACGAGAACAAAAAAAGTGCCTCGAGATGAGAATCCTACCTCATGCAGTGTTAGTCTTGGTCGTGATGCTACCTGTTGAGCCATCCCAAGTCATGCGACACGTTTGTACACTCACTTACAGGCTTCATCCTGGGTGGCGCGTGCTCTTTTGATGCCCTTTTGTCGAAGCGGCGCCAAATCTAATTTCCAGCATGAGTACTACTTCGTACGACTTATTGCCGTGTCTTGGATGCTCCGAGACAGAGACTCGGCGTCCTTTCTCCCGACCTGGCATCCCCCTTGCTTGTGTAAAAGCGCGCATCTGCATGTTTTCCCCGATTATCTCAAGATTCAACTGATAATCATGTTGTGCCACATCGGCACTCGACTGCCCTTCTCCTCACAGATCTCCGGCCTTTTCCACTAGCGTTTTGCCTATTCCAGCACAAACCTGCCCCTCTGGACCATTCACATGGCATGCACATCCCACGTTGTCTCTCAGTCGTCGCCCACTTACGATGATCCAACAAAACAGGAACGTGACTGTGTTCGGGATGCCTGTTGCAACCACGCCATTGCAGCTTCTCGTGCGGAGAAATGCATCGCCGTGTTGCTTTCCGCTTTCCGCCCTTGGGCACTTTGTCTCAGTAGGGGGGTAGGATCCATGGATCCATGGTCCGAGGGTTGCATATAAGTCTGGTAGGATGGACGGCCGCAGCGGCTCGTTATTGCGAGTATGTTGTGTGCTTCTATTGGGCTGTCCATATTCGTAGTCGCAATGTATTCTTCATTATTATTATTACCTTTGATCCCGTCGTTGGTCAACTCAGCTGCGATTCGTTCCGCTGACTTGGCTGGCTATGTGTTGACCAGTGTAAGTGAACAATTCGAATACGCAACTCACCTCCAACTGAACCAATCTGACTCTCTACAGACGGGGACTGTCAATGGCGGAAACACTTTCCCCGGTGTTTCTCGACCACTGGGCATGGTGAAGCTTGGTCCTGATCTGTACTCGGGCACCGATGCTTACTCTGGCTATCTTTCCAATGGCAACTTCACGGGCTTCACGATGCTCCATGAGAGCGGCACTGGAGGCGCGCCGAAGTACGGCGTCATTTCTCAGATGCCAGTTGTTGGAACTGTCGCGAACCCTCTGAGCGACGCCATCAATGACACTCGTGCCGCACCTGATTTTACCGAGATTGGCTACTACAAAGCAAGTCTTGGCTCTGGAACTGTCTTGGAATTGGCGGCTACCAACAAGGCTGGCATGTTTCAGTACACATTCCCTAGCGTTGGCAAGGATCTCAATGTGCTTGTTGACGTGTCTCATGTCTTGTCGTCCTACCGTGGCCAAGGGCTGGAGCAGCATTTCTTAGGAGGTGGCATTAATGTCCAGCAAGACACCAAGCCCGGATATTATTATTATACCGGCAACGGAACTTACAATAATGTAAGCCAAGATAGTATCCTTTTGACAGCTCTGAGCACTATGCTGAAATGCTATGCTGAAATGAATGCAGGGATGGAACAGAGCTGGCCCGTGGACGGTTTACTTCTGTGGATATTTCGATGCTCCAGCTTCTTACAAAACATTCATTGGAACGAGCCTAAACTCGTCAACCTTGTCTGAATTTTCCAACAAGACAAGCTACAGCTCCCAAACAGCAAGGCTCGGAGCCCTCCTCACATTCCAGCAGCAATCTGTCATCTCCAGGGTTGGAGTTTCGTTCGTCTCCGAGACGCAAGCCTGTGCCAACGTCAAAGCCGAGATTCCCCAGGGGACCAGTCTCGCGACTGTCCGCCAAGGAACTCGAGATGCCTGGAACTCTCAAGTCTTACAAAAGGTGACAACAACCGAAACTAACGTCACCAAGCTGAACCAGCTTTACTCAGCTCTGTATTTCATGCATCTACTCCCGACAAACAAGACTGGAGAAAATCCTCTCTGGACCTCTAGTGAGCCTTACTACGATGATATCTTCACCTTTTGGGACACTGTAAGCTGCACGACCATATTGAAAACGGACTGTGATTAACCGTCTTGACAGCATCGATGCACAACTTCGCTACTCCACGTCCTTCAGCCGGCATACCATGAAGAGCTTCTCAGATCCATGGTGGACATTTACCGCCATGAAGGCTATGTTTCGGATGCTCGCTCTTCATTCTGGAATGGCGCCGTCCAAGGAGGCTCCAACAGCGACAACGTCTTTGCCGATGCGTTTGTCAAGGGTGTCCGTGGCAAAGTCGACTGGGAAGGCGCCTACGCTTCCATGGTGAAGAATGCTGAAGTCGTTCCACCTAACAACAAGGACCCACGAGATCCTACGGGCTCAACCAAGGAGGGAAGAGGTGCTCTGTCGGATTGGCTGAAATATGGCTACATCACTCCTTCGTTTGGACGGTCTGTTAGCAGAGCTGTTGAGTAGTAAGTTAATCCGCTTATAGCATTCAAGCTGCGTGTCTAATTTCTCTGACAGCTCGGTTAATGACTTTTCGTTGGCTACCGTTGCCAACGGCCTTGGACTTCAGAATGACTTTCAAAAATATCTCAGCAGATCACACAATTGGCGTAATCATTGGAACACTAACATGACTGCTCTCGGATTCTCGGGCTTCCTTGGCCCGAGAAACACCAGCGGCTTCATCTCTCAAAATCCAATCTCCTGCGGTGGCTGCTACTGGGCAGATTACTACTACCAGGCTCTCCCGTGGGAATACTCCTTCAATGCCCACCACGACTTGGACACCATTGTTCAGTACTCTGGCGGAGCAGATACCTTTGTGCAGCGCCTCGAGATGACCTTCCAACCCGGCGTCTACTCCGGCAACAGCGCCTTTGGCAGCACAATCTTCAATCCCGGAAACGAGCCCAGTTTCGCCACTCCATATCTGTACAATTTCGTCAACAGACAAGACCTCGCCGTCAAACGAAGTCGCTTCATCGCCAAATCGTACTACAAGCCCACGCCAGGTGGCCTACCCGGAAACAGCGACGCCGGAGCCATGGAGTCGTGGCTATTGTGGAATATGATCGGCCTGTATCCCATGACGGGCCAGACGACCTTCCTCATCGGATCTCCCTGGTTCACCGACCTGACCATCTCCCTAGGCGGTGGCAAAACGCTCAAGATCACCACCACCGGCGGCAGCGAAGATGTGTACTATGTTCAGTCGCTCAAGGTCAACGGCAAGGCGTGGAATAAGAGCTGGGTGAGCTGGTACGACATCTTTGCCAACGGAGGAACGCTCGACTTTGTGCTTGGTAGCTCGCCCGCGAACTGGACGACTGGTCCGACACCGCCGAGTCCTGGGAGTGCGAGCGCGGCGAATGCGAGGAAGATATTGATTGACATGTCCAAGGCGAGCTAAGTCTTGATGTTGTAAATACAGAATAAAGAAGAGGAGGAGGAATATCAAATAGATATAGTACATAGGCAGCAGTAGTATATTGAAAAATTGGTAGCTATACGCTTTAACCTATGCCTCTCTTGTCCATATAATTGAGCAAAACACGCATCTGGTAGGAGGCGCAGAAAGAGAAAAATTGAAAACAAAAAGAGCAAGCTGAATAGTGATAGTTGAATGAATAGCGGCTGGTATATAATGAGTACATATCCGCATACATCAAGAAGAAGAAAAAAAATCTGGTATTTCCCCCCTCCCTAATTTCCGACACCCAAAGAACGCCTCGCTATGCCTGTCTGGTCCAGGGTAGACACATAGATCTGAAACTCTTCTAGCAGTTATTTTTCTTTTCTTTTTTCCATAGCAGCAGCAAAACAAAACCAACTAAAGGCGCTTACTTATCGCCATCCCAAACGTTGCGGAATTCGTCAGAGTCTGCAACTTGATAACTGGGTGTATGGTCGTGATCGTGATCGTGTACGTGGTCATGTACGTGACCGTGTATGTCGTCGTGTTCAGTAGAGGCCCACGGGTAGCCCTCTTCTATGGCGGGACTCTGGTTGCCATCGTAGCTTGGTGCTGCTCCAGCACTGCTCTGGTCTTCTTGATGAGATTTTGCATCAGATGGACTGGGTTCTGTGCGCTGTACAGCCTTCTTTGCCTTCTTCTTCTTTTTGATAACAACCACTGGCGGCGGCTGCTCTGATTCGGTGTGCTGGTCCTGTTGGTGCAATGAATTGGCTGAGTTGCTACGTGACGGTGTAGGGGCGTGAGATGGTGAAGAGTAGAGCCTGGTTTCTGAGTTGCTTGCCCAGGAGGCATAGCGCTCCCTGAGCGGCTCGCTCGCAGTAATGACTGGGTACTATTCGCGCAGTGTAAGCATGGGCATATGAACAGTTTGGAAACGGACTGACAACTTACATTCCAATCCCCAAATTCGAGCTGCCGGGCGTTGTCGTACAGATGCTCGTCATCGGCATCAATTTCAGGCTCCTCAAATGTGCCATGTGCATTCTCATTCAACTGATCAGGGCGAGTGGAACTGGACGACCCATTGCCCAGCAACGGCGACGTCGAATTCACTTCGCCCGGTTTGGGAATCCAGTATTTCCCTTTGCCTCCGCGTTCATACCGCATCCCTTCTCTCAATCTAGCAGTTCTTGACCTGGAGTCTTCATGCGCCATGATCCTGTCTCCAGAGTCGAAGATTCGGTACCCGTAATTGTCCCCCCTAAACGTCTCCTTGGAATCCTCAATGAGATCTTTGACTCCAAATGCGTCGCGGAAGGCATAGTTGAGTGGCATACGGGCCGACTGGATGCGGTTGTCGGCAAAATCATGCCAAGAAAAGGCATACCAATGGGCGACGGCGAAAATGGGCATTTCCACGCAGATTAGAGCGTCTTGGATAGCCGCAGCAAGGTTGTCGCGGGTGTAGCCTTGGACGTCATCAGGGATGACGTCGAGCCAAACTAGAATCGATAGGAAGAATCCCTGCCAATAGGAAGCAAAGATGATAAGCTTGATACACAAGAACTTGGGGACCGGCCGAAACGGTACCAGGTCTCGGTGCATGCAAACCCAAAACAGTCCAAGAGAGTACAGACTGACTGTGACACTGATGTTGTAGATGATACCGCTCCAGAAATAGCCGGATTTAGCTCCAATGTATCCCTCCTGATAGGTACCTGTAGCCTTCATGATGATGGCTGCGAGAGCCAGGATGGGCTTGAGCCATGCATACTGAAGGATGCCCCGCTTGATGGCCAAGAAGGTATACGGGTCTGAGATATCCACCTTGGGCAGTAAATGGTTCATGGGCCACAGATGATGGACTGGCGCCCGACCGTGGGTGTTGATGATGACTGCTCGCTCTCCACCCATGTAGTTGATAAGAAGCTGGAAGAAGGTGTAGATGGTAAACGCTTCGTAGATGTCTCGGATCGGGTCCACGAAGGAGGCGGCCTTTAAGGAAACCATGCTCGTCCACGACGCGATCGAGTAGATGGGCACCATGAGGAGAATGCGGACGACATAGCGCTGCAGCAGCGGCTTGCGATAGTTCTTTGCTTGGAGTAATATTGAGCTGTCGAGGCTGGTCAGCAAGCTGCGCGGCCAGGAGAAGAGCACAGATGGCTTACATCACCGATAGCACCGTAGCTACTATAGAAGCGACACCTGCTACTATGGTGGTGGCGGTGGTGAACTTCTGGCCGGTGCCATGATCAGGCATGATGGCCACGACGCGACCCTCTAGAGATCGGGGGAGAGACTCTGGATAAAGCGCTGGGAGGAGAGAAGAGCTGGAGATTAGCTCATGGCTTTGCTGAGCTGGATTTAACCAAAGTCTGAAGTTTGCTGTCGAGGCACAACACACAGCACTCGGAGCGATCAAGACAAGCTCCGTGGCTATGGAGGAGGAAGAAAAGACGAGGTGTGACGAAGCTCACAAGATCAGATCGACTGGTCATGGCCTCCCCCAAACCAGGCGTCGCGGCCGGAGCTTGGACCCGGGGGATGTACCCGCCCACCAGCGCGTGGCGCGGAAATACATCCAGATGATGTACCGAGCATGTGCTGCGTGCTTACAGTAGCTCGTGCATTAAAGCTCCACTGGCCGCTAGTGGATGGTCCCTGCTGAAAAGGGCAATTTAGCGGGTAGCTCCAGTGCTCCGTAGGGGGTAACCGCAGTGGATGCCCATCCCAATTCCACCTGGACCTTGAACTCCATCCAGTTGATCTGATCTTCCATCACCCACAGCAGAGCCTCGAAGCGCCTTGTCGAAGCGCACCGCCTCTATACCGCAGCTTCGGAGCCATGCAGAAGAGCATTTCCCCGGCATTGAGCATCAACCGCCGCCTCTCGCGATAACCCCCGACATTCGGACAGCGGCGGCCACGGACAATGCTATTGGATCTCCGGCGGGCGTGGGGAAGCTCTGCGAAGGTGTCGTCGAGATGGAACGTCTGGTGATCCCGGATATCGGACCTGGCCAGCCGCGGCCGGGCTTCAATTAGTGAGTTACACTGGCCATGGACGTACCCGGTTGTGAAACTAATCAGTGTCTCCATCCAGTGAGTTTCTCATCTTCATCATTTTGTCCGCGATCCTCGCCATATTCTTCCTGCTCTACTTCAACCGAGTGTTTGGCTCCATCGTGTCCTATGGCATTAGGACCTGGACTTGGCATCGATACCGCATATATCTTGACATCCAGGCGCTTCAGGTCTCTCTTTTAGCCGGGCGAATATTTTTTATGGGCTTGCGATATCACGGTTCCAACGAATCGTTTTTGGTACAGCATGGAGACATCACATGGCGATATTGGTTGCGCCGTGTAAGAGAGGCCGACATATTCGTGTCGAAAGCGGAGGACAATGTGGCATCGGCAAGAGAAAAGAATTCCAATTTGCCATGCCGCATAAACGTAAATCTTGTCGGTCTTGAGTGGTTTGTCTACAACCGCAGCCCGGCATACGACTCGGTTCTCGCCGGTATCATCGACCCAACTTCATCTGGCGCAAGCTCAAGCACCGGGGCGTTTGATGAAAAGGGCGACGCAGGCTTGCGATCGCGAAATACGACCCATGAGGACTCCTCCGAACGAGCTCCCATGTCTCGGGAGAAGGGCAACGGGCCGCTGAATGGAAACGCAAGTCGACCTAGCACTGGCTCGAATAGCGATAGTAGCGACGAAAGCGAACAAGACAAAAACGAAGAGCTGCCCTTTATCCTCAAACTATTTCCTATCCAAATAGAATGCGAGAAAGCCGCAGCAGTGTTCGGAAATGACAATACAAAGGCAATTCTTATCGTGAAAGCCGATACCCTCTCTGGAGATGTCGATGCTACAGAGACAAAGACTGTCGACCAGTATCGACAAGTATTCAAGTTCGAATTGGAGCATCCCGTGATGGAAATGCTGGACAACCTGGACTATAAGGAAGACCAGGCAACACGTGCTAAACGAGAACGGGACAGCGTGCCTCAAGAACCACAGCATGTCCCAAGGAAGTCGTATTTCCGCCAGCAAAGGCGCAAGGCGCTTAGTTCCCTGCGAAACTTGGTGCCGTACTGGCGGAGGTCTGTCGAGTCATTCTCAAGCGACGCCCGAGCTGGCGGGGGAGTTGTGCCGACTCACGTCCCTGGAGTTGTCCAATGGCAGGGTCTATCACGGTATCTTGACGATCAGGACATAGATGATAAGACTCGCTGGGCCCCCGTTGAGTATGCTGCTGTTTCGACCATTCTTGATAGCCCTTTATGCCAGTTGACTATATTCTGGGATGCCGTCAGCAAGGTCACTGAAGAAGCTCATCGCCAAAGGCAATTGGACCCGTCCTTGAACATCAACGGATCTGAACCACCGGCCTGGGGAGTGCAGTTGTCGGTGAAAGGGGGAACAATGAATTATGGGCCGTGGGCCGATAGGCAAAGGGCTGATCTACAACGTGTTTTTGTGCCCTCCTTGTCTAAAGATGGCAGTGCTACCGGGCCTCTTCCAGTTGGCGCATGGAGAGTACCTACCCAGTTTGACCTGCTGGTAGAATTGGAAGACACAGTCACGTTGCGCATCCCTATAAGGGAAGAGTCCAAGAATTGGCGTTGGCGTGGCAAAGAGCACATGGTTAAGCAGGATACGACTCGCAATACGCGCAAGCATCGGCCCAGGGGCAAGAAGAATTCCAAAAGCGAAGCAGTCCAGCCTCGCCCTGCCGGATGGCTCGAATTCAAGCTTCCTCAAAACTCCACCATCAGGTATTACATGGACATGGTTGCGAATTCGGCTGGGTATAAAAACAAGTGCAACATTCACTTGCCGACTTCTGAGCTGCGGAGCAGTGTCAATCACGATGTACTCTGGCGATCTGGTGCTCTGAAAGTCTCATGCGATCTATCAACTCCTCTCTCGTGGAACACGCTACGTAATTGGCATTTCAACCTGACCTTTGATGGCATGGATATGTATCTCTTGCGAGATCACATCTTTCTGATTGTTGATTTGGTTGACGACTGGGCGGCAGGGCCTCCCGCTGAATACCTCGTCTTCACACCTTTTCTGTATCACCTTCACCTCAGCCTGCAAAATGTCAAAATATTCCTCAACGTCAACGATGGGAACATCATCGACAAAGCGACTGCAATGGACGATAATTCATTTATTATTCTGTCTAGTCCGGAACTGAAAGCCGAAACTTGTATACCACTTGACAAGTTTCGACCGAGCACAAACAGTATTCCTTTTGACGTCCGAGCGGACACTCTTGACTTGGCACTTCATGCCTCTCAGTCCAGTACCCAAGCGACTTTTGTGAAATCCAAAGACCTGGGACATATTGAGGGCTTGGGGGTTAATGGAAGCTATCAATACAACGCCACGACTTCTCCTGCCAACACGGACACTTTGGTCTTGAACATCCACGCACAATCACCATGCCTTTACCTCTTCGGATTCTTGGTCCGATACGTCATGGTACTCAAGGATAATTACTTCGGAGAGCATGTCCATTTCAAAACTCAAGATGAATATCAGGAGCAACTGCAGGCTAAGATACAGAATCCGGACGCTGAGATGGTGGCTATTCGCCCCCCTCCTAAAAAGTCGAATGATATGGATGTCATTTTAGCCATTAGAGTGGACGACCCTCGCCTACTGGTCCCGACTAATATTTACTCTGCTAAGCGCTATTTGCAAGGCGAACTGGCCTCGTTATCTCTGGATCTGCGCTTCACAAACTACTATATGGATATGGAACTTGATCTAAGCCCCTTGAGTTTGTCCTTGGGCAGCTCTGATAGCGATTTGGATTCTCCCAGTATGTCATCCTCCAGCACGCAGCTGTTTATTGATGGCATTCGGGTATATGGCCACCGCACATTTGGCCTGCCTCCATCAGAGCCAACGTACCTTTGTAACTGGGATGTTTCTGTTGGCACTGTTGCCGGAGAATGCACACCCGATTTTTTGGCGGCTTTAACCAAAGCAGGACCAGCGTTTGGATTCACATTTGATGACGTGGAGAACGCCCTTGTCCCTTATTCCTCTCTCATCTTCTACGATGTGACATTTGTCCGTCTTGCCGTCCAGTCAGTCCGCCTTTGGATACACGTTGAAGAGAGCGTTTTCTGCTTCTCCACCGACACTATCGACGTCAATAGCAATGACTGGGCCCGTTCCCATTATTCTAAGCGGGCAAATGTGCTCATACCAAATGTTCAGTTCTCATGTATAAATGCAGAGTCAGCGGCAAGACACAAGGCGCGTCCGCAGCACCCTGTTGAAACCCAAGCATATCTGAGGACCGATGTTCGACTTGCGACCGTTGGAAGGAAATTCCACTTCACGGAAGAGCGCAAAATCCAGCAAGATCTCATCTATCGCGAGGATCAGCGAACAGACCGAACCCCATTCTTAATCCTTCCTGGTACCGGAGGCGATTATATCCCCGAGCAGGTCGACCCTCCTGCGCAGTGCATGCCACCTCCTCCCCCTCCACTCGGTGAAGCCGAGTACGATAAGGTCTCGGCTCCGAGTACAATGAGCTCCCGCTCGCGGAGGGTGACTCGACAAAAGTCGTTTGTCTCCTTTGCCAGTACTTCGAGTAGTAGCAGTTTTCGTCTCAACAGTCCACGCACCATGCGTAGACCGTCGAAATTTGGCGACAGTTTGTCAATACGATCTGCAGCTATGAGAGGTTCTCGCTCCGAGTTTGAGAAGGGCGAGCAGTCTGTTTCTCCAGGTAGACGGTCTTCCTTCTACAGTACCGTTGGCGATTTTTCAGCACATGAGAACCCTGAGCAGTCGGCCATTGCTTTCTCGAGCCAGTATTTTACGCCAAACTTCCCCCTAGAAGGCGTCAGACCAGATTCTCGAGACGCGACTTTCCCACCTATTGAACGTGAAGATATGGACTTTTTTAATCGACTGAAGACGGACCTGAACGATATTGATCCCGCTGATCTGAGTGAAGACCACGCACAGTCAAGCACCATTATCGAGTTCCCCTCTGGAATAAGTGCCTTTGTTACGCCTGAAGCTGTGCGTCATGCAACTATTCTGCTGGCCGCCCTACAGCCAACTGAGCCCGAAGATGTACTGGATTCTCTCCAATCAAGCACCATAACAGATATTTTCAAGTCTAAAAAGGAGGCAAATATTAGCGGGGAAATGACTGATATAATGGTCAAGGTGCCTAGAATCAATGTCCGGTTTCTCAACTCATCAACACTAGACTCTCCAGATCCGTCCGAGGAAGAGCTGGATCAATATGACTTGACAATATCCAAAGTCTCTCTTGTGACTCGAACTACAAAAGAGCGGGATGTCGTCAATTCCAGGACGTCGCTAGATCTGCGTCTAGGCTCCGCTGAGATGTCTGCCTCAGAGCGCCTTTCATCCGTCCACAAACCGCAAGCAGCTGTGGTGCTGCAAGTAGACGGCGTTAGAGTCTCTTTGGGAGCCAAAGAGATCACATATTTTGACGCCGATATTGGTTCAATCGCTGGAAGGACTGCATCCGGCAAGATCGAATACCTTGCTTCTTTGATCCATCGCACGGGAATTGTCGCTTCAGAATTAGAGCGGCTGCTAACCGAGGTTAATGAACACCACTCGACCTGCGTCAAATACTTTGTTCTGCGTCTCTTGCAGGTGGGAGAGGCGACAAATGACCCTGCTTTCCTCATCAGGCCTTCGGCAGCTCTTAGATCTGCACCCCAACATTTGAGGACGGTTGATTCCTGGAAGATGATAACACGACTCCGTCAGATTTGGGATACCAAAAACGAAATAGAGAAATCCCACCTGGTACAAGAATGCTGGGGTCAATCGCCGGCTCTCCCACCCGATGCAGCTCAACGTGTAGTGAGCTCCTTTGAGAAGTGGAGAAACTGGGACTTGGGAAATGTTTCAAATACTCTCCTATTAAAGAAAATCTTCGGCGATACTCAACCAAATGATGGAAAAGATGAAGAACTATACCCTCTCCTTGGTGCCTGCAAGCTTGGTAGGATCTGCCTGGTACTCGATCCAGGACCAAAGGAAAACAAAATTGGGTTTGTAGACCTCAGTGCAAGGGTTGAGAGAAAGCTGGGAGACCCTACTACCGCCGTTTTAGGGACGATTCCCGTAACGGTGTTGAATATATGCTGCGGTAATGCCTCGATCAACTTGAACTGGGAACTGTGTGTTCTGGCAGACGACATCTTGCGATTATACAACAGAAGCCAGAGTCAAGGCCCACCACCGCCATCTTCTGTCCAGAAGATAATTTCGGACCCCGCGAAACCGCTAAAGAAGTCATCATCTGCCTTTCACATTGCTCTTGAGCTAATCAAGGGATCCATTGAGCTTGAAACCGTCAACCTGAGTGCAATGACTCTGGGTGATGGACTGAAGGCATCTCTGCTGACATTTGATACGACTGATGGCGCAACCCTCACGAGTCTGATGATCAACTGCGAGGCTGTCACTTCTTCGCTGAAGAGTCATTCACATACGCTCGGCAGGTCCCAATTCTCAAAGCCCAGTCTGTGTGTCTCCCATGAACTGCGATCGGCCGATGAAGCGGCAGCGCACAAGGTCAAAGCGACGGCCAGTAGCCGGAACTTGACTCTTGCCGTAAAGCAAGATCCTATCGGCCTCATGGAAGTTCTCGATCTTCTCTTCAGAGATGAAATTGCCCAACTCTACCGCTTGAAGACACAGCTTCCAGACTCACCAAGTCCGCAATCGCCCGTGGAGAAGGCCAATCGCCCGCCGAGCTTTAGGATTAATATTGCCACATTCTTGGATGCTTACGAAATTAGACTGCCTCTGGTTCCGACTCTAACGTATCAAATCTCTGGTGTCGTGGCGCGGGCAGCGTGTGCAGCCAACTCCTCCAAAGAAATTATCTTTGACTTTGACATCAAGGAGAACTCCCATGAGATGCAGATTAATGTCAAGAATGACTCTCGCACTATATCTCTGTTACAATTGCCGCCTACCAATGGACGCGTCACAATGAGCCAAGGACAAAAGGGGGAAAACATATTAAACATACTCTGCTCTGTGGAAGTAACGCGCCTCGATGCATCGGCAATATATAACCTTCTCACAGCGCTGAACCGACCCCAGATTTCCACCGCCATTGAGGAGGTGCAACAGCAAGCCAAGTCCATACAGGAACATGTAGAAGACATCTTTGGACCCAGCGAGACAAAAGAGGTCGAAAAGCCAAGCTCGAATCTCGTGTACGCCGTCCATCTTGCTTTCGCTGGACTGCAAGTTGCTGCCAAGACGTCGCTGAAGTCTGATACTGAGGCGATTGCCCACGTTCTCTTTTCTATGGATAAAGCATATCTACAGGCGTCCAATCGCCATGAAATTCACGGTCCTATTCTCAAGTATCCGGAAGTCCATCTGAACCTCAGGCACGTTGGATTTGACATTGCAAGGGGAACTGAGGGTAACATGAGGTCATGCGGAAACTTTGGTGCCAGCTTTACAGTATCAGCCAGCTCTAGCCCTGGAGATGATGGCAAGGATGAGTGGTCGTTCAACTTCAGGAGCGATGACTTTGACGTAAATATGTCACCGGAGACGACCTCTACGGCTGTTGATGTGCTGGGCTACCTCGGAACAAAGATCAAGGACCTGGATACATCGCGAGAACTAGACTACCTAAGGAAACTTAGACAGTCGAAGCCTCGCATCTCCATCAACGATGATGAGGTACTACCAGAGTATACGGATATCCTCGACTCGATCTTGGGATCGGTTGTATATCGCTTTGAGCTACGCAACATCCGCGCTTCCTGGAACGTCGCGGACGAAAGTGGCCATCAGGAAAGCGATGAAGAGGACCTGGTGCTGTCCATCAGGCTCATTGAATTCGGTACGAGGACGAAGCGGTCCGCGCGACTGGCTATAGAAGACTTTCAGCTGCAGACCGTACCGCCTGGGCAAGACCGGAACATCAGATCTGTGCACTCTGCGCTTCTCCCGCAAATCATTTTCAACATTGCCTACTTTTCCACCCTAGACGCTCGTCGTCTAGCATTCCAAGCCGTGGGCGCATCGTTGGATTTGAGGTTGACGTCAGCGTTTATCGTGCCTGCTGCCAACTTGGTTGAATCAATATCGTTATCAGCAAAGAATGTGCGACGGGCGTCAGTGCAGTGGAATATAGAGGCGGCGCAGAACAATAACAATACCGCCGCCGGCAAGAAGCCTGCGACTGCACCAAGGACAGAGAACTCACGGAGCATCTTTGGTAACAAGCGACTTGAGAGCTTGCTCGTCGACGCTGATTTTGCAGGCGCTGTTGTTTATGTCTCAAGTGCGAAGGGTTCTGCTCGACCGTTACGAAACGACCGCCCATCACTGGCAGGGAAATATGGCCAGTTCACTACGGACGATACAGGAAGCGGCGCGGTCCTACGCAGTCCTGGGCTTGCATGGAAGGCAGAATATCGGGATAACGGCAAGAATGACCCTGCATTGTCCGGCGAGGTCAAGATCGATGCTTCGAGCAATATTCTGTACCCCTCAGTTGTTCCGCTCATCATGGATATCGTGGCGAGCGTAAAGGAAGTCGTGAGGAAAGACACTGACAACGAACCGGCCCTGAAGCTCGAGCCGCCGAAACTGAAGCCTGAGAAGTCTGGTGATGAGGATAACATCCTCACCACAGACCCCAGTGCGGTACTGGGTCGCGTCAAGCTGAATCTGGGCCTGCGTATTTGCCGACAAGAGTTTTCGCTAAGCTGTCAGCCAATAGCCCGTGTTGCCGCCACGACAAGCTTTGAAAGTGTCTACTTTACGCTCAACACGGTCTCTTCGCAAGAGCACGGCAATTTCTTTGCCATATCCGGCGTTCTTTACAAGCCACAAGCTTCAGTACAGCACGTATACTCAAGAGAGTCGACTGCAAGTTTCGAAGTCGACACAGTCACTCTGTCATTCATGAACAGCAAGCACGTCAGCGGCACAAGCGGTGTTTCGGCCATCCTAAGTGTGAGCCCCATGAAGGTTTCCATCAACGCCAAGCAAGTGCAAGACTTTTTACTGTTCCGTGAAATCTGGTATCCAAAGGACCTGAGAAGTGCAGACTCCACAGCACCAGTTCCAAAGCTAGTTACGGAGACATCGCAGGGACACTTGGTTCAGAGATATCAGCAGGTGGCTGCCACGGCAGCCTTCCCCTGGACGGCGACTATATCTATCGCGGCCCTTGATGTCAGCGTTGATATGGGGCAAGCGATAGGCAAGTCCGTCTTTGAGATCAATAACTTTTGGGTATCGTCCAAGAAGACGTCAGACTGGGAGCAAAACCTCTGTCTTGGCTTTGACAAGATTGGTATTGACTGTACCGGTCGCCTGAGTGGTTTCATTGCCTTGCGGCACTTCCGACTGCGAACCTCGATTCATTGGCCGAAGCGAGAAGAAGCGCTCAACGAAACACCCCTCGTACAAGCCTCCATCGCATTCAACGAGCTACGTGTCAAGGCCGCATTTGACTATCAGGCCTTTTTGATTGCAGACATTACCTCGTTGGAGTTTATGATGTACAATGTGAGAGAGAGCGGTGATGGGCGTGGAGACCGGCTCGTGGCGATCTTTGATGGCGATGCCGTGCAGATATTCGGCACAGCGACGTCAGCCGCTCAAGCCGTCGCGCTCTATCAGGCTGTGCAGAAGCTTATGCAGGAGAGAAGAGAGAATTTTGAGTTGTCGCTCAAGGAAATTGAAAAGTTTATGAGACGAAAATCTACGGCGGCACGTCCATCGGTCTCTGCTCCGACGAGGGTTCCCAAGCTACCGGAGGACGACACCATGGCCAAGTCACCCATCTCGCTCGACACGGATGTCGTCGTTACACTACGGGCACTTAACCTGGGCGTGTTCCCCAACACGTTTTACGATCACCAGGTGTTCAAGATGGAGGCGCTCAACGCGTACGCGCGGTTTGCCGCCAGCATTGAGCAACGACGAGTACACAGCATCCTGAGGATGACACTGGGACAGCTTCGGATTGGATTGGCAGGGGTTAGGAACATTGAGGCTCCCAAGACGCTGAGCGAAATGTCTGTGGAAGACGTGGTGCAGCGGTCTACGGGATCGCGGGGTGGTACAATCCTCAAGGTACCGAGAGTCGAAGCGGCGATGCAGACATGGCAAGCGCCGAACAGCAACCACATCGACTACCTATTCAAGAGCGCCTTTGAAGGCAAAGTCGAGGTTGGCTGGAACTACTCCCGCATCAGCTACATCCGGGGCATGTGGGCGAAGCACAACAAGTCGCTGGAAGAGACGTGGGGCCGGCAGCTGCCCCTGACGGCAGTCAAGATCACGGGTGTGCCGGAAGCTGAAGAAGGGCAGCGTGAAGGCGGCGAGCAGCAAAAGATTACGGCCGAGGTGAATGTGCCACAGTCCAAGTATGAGTATCTCGCGCTGGAGCCTCCCATTATCGAAACGCCTCAGCTGAGAGACATGGGAGAGGCTACGCCACCGCTGGAATGGATTGGACTGCACAGAGATAGGCTGCCCAACTTGACTCATCAGATTGTCATTGTGTCGCTGTTGGAGCTGGCGGGAGAGGTGGAAGATGCATATTCGCGGATTTTGGGTTCGTCCTAGAGGTGTCGGCGTGAGTCATCTGGCTGAATAGGTTTGAAAGCGAAGGAGTATGGCGTTTTATGTCCTTGTTGTTAGTTGTTCGAATGAATGAGTTGGTCGGTGAGTGATGTGGGATGTGAAAGAGTGAGGCGAAAAAAATGGAAACTTTGCGTATACAGTAGCTAGCTGTGTGTGTAGTGATTAATTAATTAATATGAGGCTGATGTTAGTTACTTATACATTATGAAGATGACTGGAGCTTGGGATAGAAGCTTCAAAGCCTCCAAATTGGAGCCTCTGGGTACGAGATAGAATGTACTCGTACCATTCCGGATTGGGCAGTGTGAGCAGAGTGGCCAATCAGAGAGTCACGGTTGACAGCATGAGCATGCAGCGCCCCACTCTGCCCCTCCTCTGAGCCCCTCCATTTGCTGCGGATCGATTTGTTGCAAGTTTGTGTGAGATTTTTTTTTTCTTTTCTTTTTTTTTCTTTTTGGGGCTGGTGATGGAGGAGGTGGATGACAAACGCTGGTGGCGAGTTGGAGATGCAGGTGATGGAATACGAGGTCGAGAAGGTGCAGTGTCTAGGAGGTAGATGTATGGTAGAAGGAGTTCGTTCAATGGAGAGGAACAGCTGAGGAGAGTAACTGGTGCTGATTAATAGCTGTGTCAAGTACATGAATATCAACACTGTAGAGGTAATAGGTACTAACTTTGATACCACCTGCTGAGAGAATGGCTAATTGTCACGGCAACAGCGTCAATTGAAGCCGACGGCAGTGCACAAATGCGCTGATAAGCCCGTTGGGCCTCTCGTCTCTTCTCAGCTTCCGCTTCCAGCACAGGCCATCGAACGACGGGCTTTAGGCCGTATCACCGTGAGGGCTTCTTGCCCTCCACTCTGAGCCTGTGAATATTTTTTTTTCCCTTTTTTTTTTTTCCTTTTTTCCCTCCCTTTTTTGCCAATTTTGCATCCAGTTTTTCCCAGTTTCTGATTGACAAGCAGCTCTTACAGGCCTAGCGGCGTCCACTCGCAGCTGTTGGCCCTAGCCCTGATGGAGCAGTTCTGGCCTGAGCAATGACGCCCACTTCTGGATTTTCATCGATGCCCGCTTTGCTGCTGTGCCCACTCGGACACTCCAATCGTGCCATGGCATGTTACCACCTCGTGCCCTTTTGTCTCCCCACCAGAGAGAGGCAAAGAGAGAAAAAATCGACGGTACATAGCAGGAACCTCGTCCTAGGGACCAGTTTTTAATTTATTTTTTCTATTTATCTTTCTATTTGTTTCATTCTTGCACTGATCCTCTTTTTTTTCTTCCTCTTTTTTCTCGCCGAGTGGATTCACAGCTGTCCAGTAAAACGCCCGCTAAGCCCAAGCTGCCCGTGCTAGTCATAGTCATGCCTCACCTAAACCTTGTGAGTCGCAAGCGCCCAATTCTGCTTCCTCGCACCAAATATTTTCCTCTCCCTCCCCCTTCTTAAATCCCAACCCACCCTCTTCCTACCTTTTCCCCGTCAAACCCGACACTTCTTGCAGAGCAGCAGTGATCGATTCGCTGTTTCCCTCTCCATCACTCCCGTGTCTCCCCTTTGCTATTCGCTCCCTCTAGGCACAAGCTTGTGCTTACGCAGCAGTAGCAGCATTTAGTTCGCTTGAGCATAAAGCGCGGGGTCAAATTCTTCAACCCCGCTTTGCTCTTTTCTTCCTTTCTTCCCTCCTACACACCAAAAAAAACCACATTCAATTTTTTTTGTAGGCTCCGAGCCTCAATACCGCCAAGATGGTGAAGTAAGTTCATTCTGCTGCATCTGTCCCATTTAGCTTTGAGCTTCATCGTCGTCCCTCTCCCCTCTTTGCTTCTCGGCATTGGTCTTTGGCTGGTGTGGTGAAGCATCCCTCTCCTGTCCTGTCTGGAGGGGCTCACAACTATGCCGCTGCCAGCGATTTTTTTTTTTTTTTCATTTTTTTTTCACCACATATACACACAAACTGTTACTATCCCGCTGCTATGCCAGCTTCCCCTTCCTTGCTCGGAGTTAAGCACTTGTTAGATCCATGTTGCTGACCGTGGCCTTCACCATGATAGCTTCACAGTCGACGAGATCCGGGCGTTGATGGACAAGCCCACCAATGTCCGAAACATGTCCGTCATTGCCCACGTCGATCACGGCAAGTCTACCCTGACCGACTCCCTGTTGGCCAAGGCTGGTATCATTTCCACCGCAAAGGCTGGTGAAGCTCGAGCAACAGATACTCGTGCCGACGAGCAGGAGCGTGGTATTACCATCAAGTCCACTGCCATCTCCCTGTACGGTCAGCTCGAGGATGAGGAGGACATCAAGGACATTGTTGGCCAGAAGACCGACGGCCGTGATTTCTTGATCAACCTGATCGACTCCCCCGGTCACGTTGACTTCTCATCCGAAGTCACTGCCGCTCTCCGTGTCACTGACGGTGCCCTTGTCGTCGTCGACACCGTCGAGGGTGTCTGCGTCCAGACCGAGACTGTGCTCCGACAGGCTCTTGGTGAGCGCATCAAGCCCGTTGTCATCATCAACAAGGTCGACCGGGCTCTTCTCGAGCTTCAGATCTCCAAGGAGGACCTGTACCAGTCCTTCTCTCGTACCATCGAGTCCGTCAACGTCATCATCTCCACTTACCTCGACAAGACCCTCGGTGACCTCCAGGTCTACCCCTACAAGGGAACCATTGCCTTCGGTTCCGGTCTGCACGGCTGGGCCTTCACCGTCCGCCAGTTCGCCGTCCGTTACGCCAAGAAGTTTGGTGTTGACAAGAACAAGATGATGGAGCGTCTCTGGGGTGACAACTACTTCAACCCCCACACCAAGAAGTGGACCAAGTCCGGCACCTATGAGGGTAAGCAGCTCGAGCGTGCCTTCAACCAGTTCATCCTCGACCCCATCTTCAAGATCTTCGCTGCCGTCATGAACTTCAAGAAGGACGAGATCGCCACCCTGCTCGACAAGCTCCAGCTCAACCTGAGCCCCGAGGACAAGCAGAAGGAGGGCAAGCAGCTGCTCAAGGCCGTCATGCGCACTTTCCTGCCCGCTGCTGACTCTCTGCTGGAGATGATGATCCTCCACCTCCCCTCCCCCGTCACTGCCCAGCGCTACCGTGTCGAGACCCTCTACGAGGGTCCCATGGACGACGAGGCTGCTATTGGTATCCGTGACTGCGACCCCAAGGGCCCTCTCATGCTCTACGTCTCCAAGATGGTTCCTACCTCCGACAAGGGCCGATTCTACGCCTTCGGTCGTGTCTTCTCCGGTGTTGTCCGCTCCGGTCTCAAGGTCCGCATCCAGGGCCCCAACTACCTGCCTGGCAAGAAGGATGATCTCTTCGTCAAGGCCATCCAGCGTACCGTTCTCATGATGGGCGGCAAGGTCGAGCCCATTGACGACATGCCTGCCGGTAACATTGTCGGTCTGGTCGGTATCGATCAGTTCCTGCTCAAGTCTGGTACCCTGACCACCAGCGAGACTGCCCACAACCTCAAGGTCATGAAGTTCTCCGTCTCCCCCGTCGTCCGACGCTCCGTCCAGGTCAAGAACGCCCAGGATCTGCCCAAGCTGGTCGAGGGTCTCAAGCGTCTGTCCAAGTCCGACCCTTGCGTCCTCATCAGCACCTCCGAGTCCGGTGAGCACGTCGTTGCCGGTGCCGGTGAGCTGCATCTCGAGATTTGCTTGAACGATCTCGAGAACGACCACGCTGGTGTTCCCCTCATCATCTCCGACCCCGTCGTCCAGTACCGTGAGACTGTCCAGGGCAAGTCCAGCATCACTGCTCTGTCCAAGTCCCCCAACAAGCACAACCGTCTCTACATGGTTGCTGAGCCCATGGACGAGGAGCTCGCCAACGCCATCGAGGCCGGCAAGGTCGCCCCCCGTGACGATTTCAAGGCTCGTGCCCGTGTCCTGGCTGACGACTTCGGCTGGGATGTCACCGATGCCCGAAAGATCTGGACCTTCGGTCCCGATGGCACTGGTGCCAACTTGCTGGTTGACCAGACCAAGGCCGTCCAGTACCTCAACGAAATCAAGGACTCCGTCGTCTCCGGTTTCCAGTGGGCTTCCCGTGAGGGTCCCATTGCTGAGGAGCCCATGCGTGCTATCCGCTTCAACATCCTTGATGTTACCCTGCACGCTGATGCTATCCACCGTGGTGGTGGTCAGATCATCCCCACTGCTCGTCGTGTCCTGTATGCCTCTGCTCTGCTGGCTGAGCCTGCTCTGCAGGAGCCCATCTTCTTGGTCGAGATTCAGGTCCCCGAGACTGCCATGGGTGGTGTCTATGGTGTCCTGACCCGCAGACGTGGTCACGTCTTCAACGAGGAGCAGCGTCCTGGTACTCCTCTCTTCAACATCAAGGCCTACCTGCCCGTCCTGGAGTCCTTCGGCTTCAACGCTGATCTGCGTCAAGCCACCTCCGGCCAGGCCTTCCCCCAGTCCGTCTTCTCCCACTACCAGGTCCTGCCCGGTGGCTCTCCTCTCGATGCCACCTCCAAGGTTGGTACCATTGTTACCGATATGCGTAAGCGCAAGGGTATCAAGGTTGAGGTTCCCGGCGTTGAGAACGTAAGTTATTATCCAAACTCGTCTGTCTCATACTCCGATGCTAACATATCTTCTAGTACTATGATAAGCTGTAAACGGCTCCCTGATTTGCCGATAGAATTACGATTCGTGTCGAAATGGGCACAACACGTCAGCCAACTGGTAGCAAAAATTAAGGGCCACTACTCGTATCCCAGAGGGCTCGCCGCCCTGCTGATCTGAATAGTAGATGGACGGTTACGGTTGTTTGATGAAAGAAGAAAAAAAATACCACCCCGTCGAAAAAAAAAGGGAATACTCGTTGAGGCTATAATTAAGGGACGCCTCACTTGGCGGCTTTCATGCATGTAGTTATGCCGATGGAGTCGGATGAATGAAATTTATGAGAACTTTCAAAAAGTAATTGCACGTGCCCATGATGTGATTAATGCGTAGACTTGAGCTGTTACTTTTCTGTGGCCAACTTGATTTTCTCTCTTTCTTTTTCTTTCCTTTTTTTGGAGGAGACAATCCATATATCATCATACCTAGGTTAACCATGCTTTGTCCAGGAGAGCTTCATGAGCTTCAGCAGCATTGTGCGGCGGATATAGTCGGCTCTGAACAGACTCGATAAGCGCCCAAGTAGAAATACAGTTTGATTTTGTTAAAACATCTTCATCCGCAATAAACTTAAAACAACATTACGGGTGTCAAACTTGAAGAGCTCATGAATTTTATCAGAAGCTTAACTGGGTACCTTGAGGTAACTTTTTTTGAGCTGAACTGCCGAGTCAAATCATAAATGCCAAGTCTCCACTTTAAAAGCCACTGAGCACCTTCCCTCGGCCATCGTCAGGCGCAGCCTCGCCTTGCAACTGTGCCAAATCAGAATCCATCCTTCCAACCTCTTTTTTCCTTCGCCATCAGACGTGAGAAGAAACGAAAAAGAAGAGCCCTTGGCTCGATTGTCCTTCTTTTCCCTTACACACAACGCCGGGTTTATCCCAATTACGATTTTATATCTCCTCCATGATTCATTGATCATTTATTTTTCTTGTTCTTCTTCTCCTTGGTTTCCCTTTCCCACTCCATACCCGAACGATGCTGTTCCCGGAGGAAGATGCGCCGCTGTTGAAGACGTGGATTGTCAAGCGCATCGAAAACACGTTTGTCTGCCCGCAGCCGGGGGATGCGCGACGCTCCCTCTTGGCAGCCGTCTTGCTGTTGCAACGCTGACTTTCTCCTTTCTTCCTTGCATAGGTCCGATGCAGATTCTGATGTGCTTGCCGACTATGTCATTGCTTTGCTGAAACACGATGGCGATGCCCAGTCGGTGCGGCAGCTTTGCGAAGCTGAGATTCCCGACTTTTTGACCGAAGGTTCGTTTGAGACGCGCTGGCGGTGGAGATTGGTTGCAGATGGGGGGACATGGCATGCTGACTCGTTTATCCTCTTGGTTTTCATGCGCTTTAGATTCAAAGGCTTTCCTCGACGATGTTTTCCAAGCGATCGCGTACAAGTCATATCGACCAGGTGCTCCGCCGCCTCCAAAACCTGCCACCGGTGCCATTGGCGCTGGAGCTCCTCCCCTTCCTGCGTTTTCGGGCGTACAGAGCACTGCGCCGCATCAAGGTGCCTCAAGGAAACGAGGGTTGGCAGATGATATGGAATACGAGGGACAGGCGACGTATGGCAGGGGACACAAACAGCCCCGGCGAGGCTCGAACCATGGGAGGATGGACGACCCGACAATGGGTGGTTACGTGTCTGTGGATTCCATGCCGGGCATGAAGCACTTTGATCCCAAGAGTGCACTTGAGACAATCATGCAGATGCAGGCTATGGGACTTCCGTACCCTGGCATGGCCGAATTCATGGCTCAGATGCCTCCTGTTGGCGGTGGAAGGAACTCGCAGCGGCGGAGAGGGCGTTGCCGAGACTTTGATACCAAGGGATACTGTTCTCGTGGAAATCAGTGCATGTATGATCACGGCAACACTTCCGTCTATGTTCCCCCCATGTTTTCTGGAATTGAAGGTACGCATCGCGAGATTATACTAACTGAGCATCGAGACCTATCAGATATGCAGACTAACATGAGCTTTCCTTTTCAGAATACGATCCCAGCAATGCTGTACTTGGCATGTCAGGTCATGCCGCAAACCCTTACTCGTTCCCTATGGATATGATGGGCCGTGGTCGAGGTCGTGGCAGTCGTGGTGGCCGCGGAGGCCGCGGAGGGAAGAAAGGGGGTGCGCGAGCCCCCTTTTCGGCAGAAGGTCCTCTTAACGATCGTACTAAGAGTACTATCGTCGTGGAAAACATCCCCGAGGATCATTTCGATGAAAACGAGGTGCGGGCGTTCTTTTCACAATTTGGCGAAGTGGTTGAGGTCTCGATGCAGCCGTACAAGCACCTGGCCATTGTGAAATATGAAAAGTGGGCGTCAGCCAATGCTGCATACCGGTCGCCAAAAGTCATTTTTGACAACCGATTTGTCAAGGTATTTTGGTACAAGGAAGAGGGCGTCAAAGCACCATTCTCGGCAGCAGGGAATGGAGATGGTGTGCTCTCTAAAATTGATGGCGACGGATCTGCTGCACCAGCAGAAGCTGAGGCTGAGATTGATATGGAAGAATTTCAACGGAAGCAAGAAGAAGCGCAAAAGCAGTACCAGGAGAGAGAAGCAAAGAGAACAGATCTAGAGCGACAGCGACAAGAGTTGGAAAAGCAACAGCAGGAGCTACTAGCAAGACACAGGGAAGAAAGCGAGAGACTGAAAGCGAGGCTGGCAGAGAAGAGTGGCGCGACCGCAGATGCCAAAGCCACGGGGTCTTCATCATCGACGGATATGCTACGTGCTCAGCTGGCGGCATTAGAGCAGGAAGCCAAGATTCTCGGCATCGACCCGGATGCCGCAGAAGATGGAAGCGGCTACAGCTCACGAGGCCGCGGATATAGAGGGCGTGGTGGACGAGGTAGCGATCGAGGTTTTGCACCTCGAGGCCGTGGTTCATTCAGAGGTCAGGCGGGAAGACACGCAGCCTACGCGCAGTACTCGCTGGATAATCGGCCGAGGAAGCTAGCCGTCACTGGTGTTGATTTTACTCCCGCAGATAAAGACGAAGCTCTTCGACATTTCCTCTTGGTAAGTGAATTTGATGAACCCCTCCCGATGCAACAAGCTTTTCAGCGACTCATCTGCGGGACATGGTATGAAAACGGCAAGACTAACTGATTATACGTTTAGAACCTGGGAGAATTCGAATCTGTAGAGACCACCGCCTCCGTCACACACGTGTCTTTCCAAGATCGTAAAACAGCCGAGAAATTTTATTACAGCTTGCACGGCAAAGAGCTACCTGGTGTTAGCGGCACGCTCGAACTCTCCTGGATCAACACCCCGTTGCCACCCGTGGGGTCCTCCAAGAAGAACGAGGATGTTGAGGATGGAGATGCCATGGCAGGGTTGAATGATGAGGAGGGGAATGCGGACGAGGGCTTGCCGGAGGAGCATATGCGGGAGCGGCAGGTGGATATGGACTATGAAGTCGGGGTTGAGGAGGGTTGGGTTGAATGATGGGGGTTGGATGGAGTAAGGAAGAAAAGATGAATAATTTGATAAGTTGGCGCGAACCTGATGGATTCAGCGCAAGACAGATATATACACGGAAAACAGATGGATACAAATCATGGATGCAAGGCCATTGGAAAGGATAAACCTTCCAAGCGTAATGAATGAGATGTCATGAATATACAAGAATCATTGCCCACAGACTTGCTTGCAAGGGTTTTGCTCACAGAGACTTATCATATGGTGAAAAGGTATATATATACTCGTAGTGTATATAGTGCATACTTATATAGATGTTCATGCAAGTATGTATGTCCCATCATACCATGCCACTTCACCAACAACTTTGTTTTCAGCGACATCCCCAGTTTTCGACTGCTTCAATCTCCCCTCTCTCTCCACACTCCTCTCATGCCAGTCTCTATCTCTACTCCTCATAACAAACCAACAAAGGAAAAAAAAAAAAAAAACCAAAAAAAAAAAAAAAAAAAAAAAAAAGGTCCGCAGGCGGGGGTATCGTTGAGATATATAATATGCAATTCCAAAGTAGAACCGGGGCTCCATGCCAATTTTCTGTGCCCAATCTTTTTTTTGTCCTTTTCTCTTTTTCCACTTTCTGTTGTGGAAAAAAAAAACCACCAGCAAAATGCCCAAAATGGATCGAAACTCGACCATTTAACCCAGATGTCCCGTTGCGCCCGCCGCCCCGGGTTAAAAGATAAAAATCCCCGTTGTTCATGAATTTTGCTACCGGTGTGGCTTTTTGTTGAAAAAGACACCGGCTTCGCCTCTGTGCAAAAGAAACGCCGCTTTTTTTTTAATCATCCGCGCCGAGATAAGATGAAGCGAGAAATAAAATATGAATAGAATAAAAAGGAAAAGGGGGGGTAATTGAAGCCATAGTTGGGATAAAGGAATCAATACTCAGAAGTGCGGATTGGTTAACCCACAACAAGACTTTCACTCCCTTGGAAAAACCATGTCAAGTCAAACTAAGCCGTGCCAGTGGCAGGGACGGCGAGGTCTTTGACTTCAAGGCCTTCGAGGAACCCGAAAATGGTGCTGTTCTCGCGGAAATCATTGTTCACTAGACATCGTTAGTCTACTAGGAAAAGAAACAAGGCGTTAAGAAACTCACCAATGTTAACGAGATACCAATCATTCATGATTCCCTCGATCAGCGCGCGGCTAGGCGTGTTGGCATCGAAACAACGAGCCCAGTCGACGCCCAATCGGAAAGCCTCATCTCTCCAGGCCAGGAAGCTGACGGACTCAACAATGGTAGGCTGCACAATCTCCTTGCCAGGGAAAACTCCCCAGGTGACAGCGTTGGGGCCGTCTGAAGGCGCATTGGACCTGAGCTCCCCGTTCTTGGTGACAGCATAGTAGGTCAAGTTGGGGAAGTCGTCAAGGCGGCTGATCATCTCCTCCAAGAGGTAAGGGGGCATCAACAGCTCGAGGTAGGCCTTTTGGTAGACGTAGCCGTTTGAAGGTCCCCAGCCGTGAACAGGATGGTTGGACTTGGCGCCGTCCACCGCAGGCTGAGAGTTGATGGTGAGGAGGCCTCGCTTGTTGAGAGCTACGAGGTCGTCCTTGATGGGATCAGCTTCGGCGGAAAGGCCTGACTCACTCCAGGGCAAGGTCTCGAGCTTCTTCTCAAGGTACTGGACAAACGTGTTGGCAATATCCTGGATCGACGCGGGCTCGCCCCATTTCTTGCGGTTCTGCTCGTTGGTGCCAGTCAAGCCAATGCCATAGGCGTCGAGCTCTCCGAAAGCGGGCGAGCGAGAGTCACCCCATCGACCGTTGGGGAACTCGTCCCAGTCCTGAGTACGAATAACATAGGACTTGTTGCGGTTGCGCCAGAAAATGGGGCGCACGTCCTCATCGCGTCGGCCGAAGCCTTTGGACTGCTTCCAGGGGAGGGCTTGCTTGAGAGGGTTTTCGGCCGAAGGAGTCCAGTTAAGCTCGTCAAGGACCATGCGAGTGGCCTGAGCAAGGTTCATGGTGTAAAAGTGAAGATGGTGAATGCCATTGGCAAGGAGCTTCCTGCACAGCTCGGCAACCAAAGTCTTGCCAATCTCGCGCACGGCCACGTCGTCGTTCTTGACCGGCTCGAGCTTGGCCATCCAGTCCGGAGGGACCCTGCACTGCATGTGTTTAGCACGACGGAGGAAACTAGCATACGTGGCAATGGGCATGATTCCGGGCAGGATGGGGATGGTGATGCCGCGTTCGCGGACCTTGCCAACCCATCGGATAAAGTTGTCCGCGTCGTAGAACATCTGGGTGACAATAAAGCCGGCTCCCATGTCCACTTTCTCCTTGAGATGGTCAAGCAGCGATTCCTCATCCTTGTTGTCGTCGCAGCCCTCGGGGTAGCCGGCAACGCCAATGTCGAAGTGGTCGCCATATGTGTCACGGATGTGCTTGACTAGATCGCGAGCATACTGGAAGTTTCCATCCGCAGCAGTCCACGATTCTTGGTCACGGGGAGGGTCGCCACGGAGGGCAAGGATGTTGGTGCATCCAGCCTTGTACGCCTTTTGCAGGGCGTCATTGACCTTTTCAAGTCCCATGTCGGTGCAGGTAAGGTGCATGCAGGTCTCGAGGCCATAGACCGCCTGAGCCTGAACGACCATTTCACAGGTCAGCTCTGCGATGCCACCACCGGCACCCCATGTGATGTCGATGAACTTGGGTCCAAAGTTGTTCATGCGGTCCATACGATCGTAAAGATTCTGAACACCCTGGGCCGTCTTCGGAGGGAAGTACTCGAAGGAGAAGGACGGGGCCTTGGACTTCTCCGTCTCGGCGACTAAACTCTTGATGTGCATGTTGGGCGAGCAGCAAGGAGCAAGACAGTGCTAACAGGATCAGCAGGAAAGGGCAAGAGACGACAAGCAGATTGACGGTGCGAGCGGCGAAGAGTCAATTTAATTGCTCGTGCGCAACAAGTTCCTATTGCCGTCGAAGAGCGAAGAGTCAGCAAGGACAGAGTCCGACAGAGGTTGGCCACGCGGATCAACCCACCACAGACAGGAGACTGCCGAAAGGACGAGAATGAGCGAATTGGAGCGTTTGGTTGCGCCGCTTCGACTGATAAATGCTGCAAAGAAGCGGCAAAGTCGAACCGACAGCGATCGTAACGATTATTCGCAAGCCAGACTAATTTCGTCCAACGCCGCCGACAGTCCGCCGAGTGCGGGTCGCAAATCTGTCGAGGATGGATTCGAGCGATTCACTCGCAGGAGAGAAGAAAGCGGCAAGAGATGAGAGGAGGAAGGGAGAAGAAGAAGGGAGAAATAGAGGAGAGGATCGAGAATAACAAGAGGAAAAGGTGCAAACAAATCAAAGAGAGGGGGGGAGAGTCACAAGTTAAAGTAAAACGGCGATGAAAAGAATATGGCCGAAATTTGTATGCGGAACAATGAATGACAGATGCGACCGACCTGGGGCTGGCGCTCTCCGAATTCTGGAGGGGCTGTGATTGGGCCAGTTGCGGGTCACCGCCCGCCGAGTTGGGAATGGTGAGGTACAGGGTACTTGCAGGGTACTCGCCAGGTGTCCGCTTTTGTCCTTCTGTCCTTGTCTTTGTCCTTGTCCTCTGCAGCCGTACAGTACCTAACAGCAACCGGGGCATGCAGTGAGTGATACCAGCTGCAAGCCATCATATTCTACAGTATGAATTCACGGAAAGAAGTCCACAGAGGTGACACAGAATTTCGAGAAGCATCTATAGATGGCAAGTAGCATTCGCTGATGATGGCCAGGGATGCAAGACGCATGCCCTTTGCGTTGCGCATGTAAGATGTGCCAAGGTAGGAATACATGCACGGAGCCTGCAAAGCGGCGCAAGGATCTGTACCCTGTACGCTCCGGGGCCGCGAAAAAATGGGATACAGCATACAAAAAAGAGCAAATGAATGGATGGATTGTTGAGCGCGCAACTCTTATACGTGGTACAGCTGCTCGTACTCGTATATAAACCGAGTCTTACTGGTCTATATGAACCACTTACCAAGTGTGTATCTTCCTTGCAGTATCTGCAGCTACTTGTGGGACATGGAAAATAGCAAACAGAGTCAATTAACAGAGTCAGTCCCCCGTGGGATTTTTTGCTGACCATCTGCGAGTACGACGCCGCTGTCTTGTTCTTCCACATGGGGAATATCTCCGAGTCTAGCGATGGTGAGCCGATTGATTGATTGATGGATGGATTGATTACAAGATGGCATAACGTACCGGCAAACAAACCCGAACGACAGCAATCGAGGGAAACTGAAACAAGAATCTTTCTCATTCAAAGCAAACAAGCAACTACTACTATAGGTATAGATTAGCCTAATCGACGTTTCCATCTACTAGAGTCAGTCAATCCAGTTGTTTCCATGTGATTCATTTCATTCATCAATTTGTTGAGCACCCCTCCCCCGCTGTCGTAAAAGTCGCATGTGGAGGTTCCCGGTACATCCACTCTACTTTCTCCTCGTCTGACAGCATCTCACCCGCACTTTCGTTCCCATGGCTCCGTATGAATAACACACTGTGCTTTGATACTACCCATTGTCATACTCGTTTGCTTTGTTACAAAGTGCTAGGCCATGATCCTATTTACATTCGAAATCTACAAAGGCCAGATCAATCTACTCAAATTACGACGCCAATGACGAAATCAAGGGTCCAGCTGTCAGATTTAAAGTTGAATCAAGGCAACACCGAGGTAGTTTATCAGAGCTTCCCGCAGGTAATCAAAGTCAAAATGGGAGCATTGCCATAACTTATACAGTTTATGGACATATAAACACTGTGGGCGTCATCTCTTCAACTCATCCTACACTGCATACACAGTAGCCGGCCACCTGCTTGTGCCTCGGTGGATTCTTTGCACTACTATGTGAAACCTAGATAGGTAGCTTATTTTCAAGTTCAAACTTGGGAAATGCTTTGATACCTGTATTGCTGTAGTAGTTTGAAGCAACCAACCAACCCTGCTGGCACTGGCCCGTGTAAGCCCACAGCGGTGTGCGTGTGTGCGTCTAAGTAATCCGCGATGCTACCCCGAATTGCGCCGACAGAATTCACCGAACAGGCTTCGTTGCTGCCAGTACCGAGGACAGTGTACGGAGTAGTGTGGATCTTATTCTTGAGACGAGACTCCACGCGGATTCGCAGTGATATATCTCGACACATATCCCATAGCTGCTATACTTGTACATCCTGAGCGCCTTGTCTGACTTTATGCCTCCTCTCTCATTCCCCTCATGTCTAATGCAAGCACCCGTTTGATTGCCGTCTTATATAGACTGCTAGGATAGCTCACAACGTGCGTTAGCAGGTGATACTAGCTCAGATTAGCTTCGGGCCTCTGCATCTAAACAAGTGGCCGAAGCTGGCTGGTCATCCTCGGTCTCACACAGAGTGAGCTGTCATGTTCCTCGCCAACGATATGTACAGGCCCGGGACTCTCTTCCTCAAAGTCTCATCTCGGCCGTTTCAAAAAGAGAGTCAAGGATAAGCGGTGTGTCGAGTCCGGATTCACCTTGAGGAAATACGCCCCTCTCAAGATGGCGTCCCCTTCAATGCCAGCGGCGGCGCTCCTCTCAGTTGGCGCCAGCGGTTGCTATTCTCAATGACATCTCGGTCAAATATAAACCACCATCGTTCAAACAACACCTGACCCACCTCCCAGCTATTCGGATCATACGGATCACCGCCATAGATACGGATCCCCTCCGAATTATCCTCAAAGTCATACGCAAAGTTGACCAAGGCAAGCGGGCCGGTCGCATTGGGCGGCCGCATCTCATCGGGCATCGAAAATATGTGAATCACTCTATCACGAACTTCCGGCCACGGCAGGAAATCCAGCATCGGGTGATGGGAGACCAGGAGCTGAGAGGCAGTGGGCTTCCATGCCGCGGGGAGTTGCTCGCTTGGTGTGGCGATTCCCTGGGAGAACGGAGACACGGCCTCCAGATTCCAAACCTGTTGGCCACAGCCGATGCGCTCTGATATTCGCAATACAGCCCGCAATAGAGTGAGTTCGTGAACAGGTAAGAGATAGCTGTCGGCAAAGCTTCCATCCGAAGACGATGATGGAGACGTGCTGTCCCAAGCTGGTGGCATCACATCCGTCAAATTTCCATCCAGTCTTTCGCTGTTGCTGAAGATGAACCCTCCCTCCCCAGAGCCTGTGATTGACGCAGATGAGAAATCTGAACTGTTTACTGTACTTGAAAGTAGAAATGGAATCGACGAATCGCTGCCCACGTTGTTGCTGAACATGGTCGTAGTCCATCCTGCCAAACCAAGGTCAATCTCGTTCAGGCTTCCGGCAATGGGGGACTGGCTAGAGGTCGAGATGATTTCAGCGTCAATTTCTCCATCATTATTGCCGTGTGATTCGCTTATAACATTGTTGTCCTCTTTGTTTTCTTCGTCATTTTCTCTGTTCCTCTCTTTTTGTCGTCGCAGACGCTTCTTCTCTCCTACGCTCACGGGTAAGCAAATGACATGGCGCTGACAGTGTTACTTCTAGTATAACACCAGGAGGTCACCGACTGTATCTGCGCTGTGCTAGCACATTAAGGATCCGTTTTCTCTCCGGCGCGTTTTCCTCTATCTCTGGTACTTCGAGAACTGGGGCTGGCTTGACGGTTCTTTGCCTCGAGCGCGGCTTACCGGCGATACTAGCTTGAGATGAGCACTCTTCGTTCGCCATCTCTGGTCTCGCCGGAGACACTTGATGGAATTAGTCGTTGTGGTTGATCAATTGGATTGCCTGTAGAAGAATAGCTGTGTCAATTCACAAATATGCTTTGGTATTTCTAAGCTCGAGATCATCGTTTGGAAGGGCTGGCTATTTATTAACTTGCATCTATTTAACTAGGTAGAACATAACGCTTTACAATCGAATTAGCGCACTGTGGCGTAGCAGCATAACGGATATGGTATACCTGTTTGCGCATATCAACTTGGCGTGGGTGTGAGGTACTTTCCATCTAGCTCCTGGCAATGGCCGTTGGGCTACGAGCCTCAAACAGTGTAGCGTCTTTGAGCTGAGGTGCCCTAAATTCACATGTAAGTGCCATCAAAACACGGCACATCATATGCAAGACAACGGCACCCCATGATAGTTTTGTACATTTACAATCAATTCTTGACAGTTCTGTCCTTTAATGAATGACGATATTTGATATCCAATTTGATATTCATGGCCGCAAACTTGGTGAGCCATATCTGGCTCTGTAAGCCGGGCAAATTCGAGTCCGACCAACCGTGTTCCTCAGTAGCAAGCGAAGTCATTTGGGAGGCAAAGGCCAATAGTGCCCTGGCCATATGAAACTCCTAGGGCTGTAATATAGGCTTCATTTTATAGTCCATTGATACATCAATTTCACTTTTAATCTCCCGTTGAGGCGAAACGATTGTCTTGGTTCGTAACGGGTTAGAGGACTGATCAATGGAATAGCTATTCAGCAACCTAGTGACTGCGTGAGGTTCAAGCGTCGAAACAACATACGAAGGGAGGCCTTGCATTCATTTCTACCCAGTAGGCAATACCTAGATATCCGGCTCTTTGGTAATAGGCTATTATTTAGTTTTTTTTTTGGTATCTGCTATTACTACATACATGTAGCTATATTTCTCTACCTGTATCCGCTACTATGGCCCAACTTCCACAATCTCCGCCACTGTTTGTCTCTTCCTCTAATACCTGCTACCATGACTATCTATCTTTATAATCTGATAATTTGCACTTGGTTCCAGTCTGAGATCGAGTTGGTGTATAGCAAATATTCAATACAGGGTACTGAATACCTGTAGCTACACGTGCTCTCCTTACCTATTCAGAGTGTGTCCTAACTTCTATACCTACCAATACATACATAAAGAATACTACTTGTATCTTTAGCTGGAGTAGGCACTCATAGCCTCCTACACGCACAGCCATTCATAGAAAGAGAGCGACATATCGTATACTGCATCATGTTAATGATTGCCCCGGCAGAAGGTCAAAGAAGACCCGGCAGCTTAAAAGATACGCGCGCCAATCAGCGGATACCAATCACTCCGGGGTACATGCACGCAGGTTATATGCTACCAACAATGGAGTTCTTTGGCCAGCCAGTTGGAACTAAAGCATGTTTATGGATGTGAATCTGGGCACTCTTCATATGATTTCATGCTATTTGCAGCATTCAAGGCCACTCTCAGCTGTGCCGATAATGCAGGCGGAGTCCGGGATACATACCGGCGAAAAACTAGCCTCTAACAAACGACACGGATGTCGCTCTTCCGTCAAAATTCTCGACTACCTTGGTTAACGCTGTCAGGATCTTTGAGAACATGTCATTTCTCTTTACCGATCTTTGTTCGGTGGAGGAGAACAGAACAATATGATTTGTCTGAAGCCACAACTTAGAGCTAACCACAAAAGCCAGGTGCTGGAGAGTCGCTCACAGCTGCGCAGATATTACGAAAAACAGCATAGAGCTCCCTCGCGGAAAATCCGACAAAAACCAACCCCTCCGGATAAATGACTACAATCATGTACGTTAAAGTGCAGACTCACGCCTATACTTAAACTCATCTCATCAGCCTAGCTGCGATGACAACAATTACCCGTGAACCCAGGATGATAAGTAGTCTGCACCTGAGCCCATGAAGTCCTGCCCATGGATTCAAAGTTTACACCTCTGATTGATGGCCTCTTTGCTTCTTCACCAGGTTTACAATGAAATCGTCCATATGCCTCTGTACTGCAGCCCTGGCGGCCGTTGGCCAGGCTACAGCAAATCAACCACTGTACAAGAACCCTCATGCCTCAATTGATGACAGAGTATCAGATCTGCTCAAGCGCATGTCTGTCAAGGAAAAGATGGCTCAATTGATTCAAGGCGACATGTCCAACTATCTCGATCTCACATACGGCACGTTCAACAAAACGGGTCTCGAGTGGAACATGGAGTACCGGGCCAACTCGGTATGGACGGGCTATTATACCAACATGACGACGGTTAAAAAGGCAGCTCAACTGGCACAGGATTATCTGGCCAAAGAAACAGAATTAGGTTAGACTTGGTGTTTTGGAATTACCTGACCGACTCCCTTTAACGCCTTCTAGGCATTCCCGCTTTTGTCCAGAGCGAAGGCCTTCACGGATTTTTGGGGTTGAATGCGACCATCTTCAACTCCCCAATTGGCATGGCATGCTCATTTAATCCTGAACTCGTTGAGGAGATGGCGAGGGCTATTGCGACGGAAAGTCTAGCCCTTGGAGTCAACCAGCTTTTCGCTCCGCTAGCTGATCTTGCCCGAGAGTTGAGATATGGCCGAGTGGAGGAATGTTTCAGCGAAGACCCTTATTTGTACGTCTTCTTGCGCATAGTGTGCTTTTTGGGTCATGTACTAACATGTGTCGCCAGGACGGGAGAGATGGCATACAGCTTTGCCAAAGGACTTCAAGAACAAGGCGTCTCGGCAACAATCAAGCATTTTGTAAGCCAGCTTTTGTTAGTTTATCCTGAAGGAAACCGACCAATTGCTGATTCTTCAACGAAAGGCTGCGTTTGCATCACCGGAGCAGGGCATCAACACTTCTCCGGTGCACGGAGGTGAACGTGAATTAAGGTCTCTGTATCTTCCACCGTTTAAGAGAGCCATTATCGATAGCGGTGCTACTTCTATCATGTCATCTTACAACTCATACGATGGCGTCCCGATTGTTGCGAACTCGGATGTCCTTACTGACATTCTTCGAGGCGAATGGGGCTATAAATATTTTGTTACTTCCGACGCTGGTGGCACTGCTCGCCTTGCCAATGCCTTTTATGTCTGCGAAATTGAAGATAACGATTGTATCACTCTAGAGGTACGCTGAAGATGTTGCGCTGTCTCATATATCACGATGAACTAACAGTCATAGGCTCTGCCTGCTGGCAACGATGTCGAGATGGGTGGTGGATATTATAGCTTCGAGTCTATCCCTGAACTGATCGAATCGGGAAAATTGAGTGAGAACATCTTGGATACTGCCGTTTCCCGCGTGCTCCGCGCGAAATTCACAATCGGACTCTTTGAGAAGCCTTTTACTGGCGTTTCTGACAAAGACATCTTCAAACACATCAACACCGAGGAACATAAACAAATAGCCCGACAGCTTGACTCAGAGAGCATCGTGCTCCTCGAGAATCACGAAAATATTCTCCCCTTGAAGAAGGATGCGAATGTCGCCGTAATTGGCCCCATGGCTCATGGCTATGTCAACGTGAGTATTTTGGAGTTGACATTTTGGGTTCACTCGAAGATAGTTGGCTGATGCATGCTGGGGCAGTACGGAGACTACGTGATTCACACCGCAATGACCCGAGGCGTCACCCCTCTCGATGGTATCAATGCTGTCAGCAAAGGCAAAGTCGCTTACGCCAAAGGATGCGAGCGCTGGTCCAACGACGAATCCGGATTTGATGAAGCCATTGCCGCCGCCGAAGCATCAGATGTCGCCATTGTCGTTGTTGGGACTTGGTCGCGAGACCAGAATGAGCTTTGGAGTGGCTTTAACGCGACTACTGGCGAGCACATCGACGTGAGCAACTTGAACCTCGTCGGCGCCATGCCTCGTCTGGTCAAGGCCATTATCGGCACCGGAAAGCCTACGATCGTTGTATACAGTTCCGGAAAGCCCATCACGGAGCCGTGGATATCAGAGGAGGCATCTGCTCTGGTTCAGCAATTCTATCAGTCTGAGCAGGGCGGGTACGCTCTTGCAGACGTTCTGTACGGCAACGTCAATCCTTCCGGCAAGCTCTCTGTGAGCTTCCCTTATGATGTTGGAACTTTGCCCATCTATTACGATTACCTCAACTCTGCGCGGTCTTATCCCAACCCGGGCCATGTGTATGATAACGGCACCATTGTGTTTGGTAGCACGTATGTTCTCGAGAATCCTACGGCACTCTACGAATTCGGATACGGCCTCTCGTACAGTCAATTCAAATTCTCCGACATTTCTGTTTCCAAGTCTCGCGTTTCCGCTTCTGATACCGTAACTGTCTCTGTAAAAGTGACAAACACATCAAAGCGAGATGGTGCAGAGGTTGTCCAGCTTTACGTCAAGGACGTCCTGGCGTCTGTAGAGGTACCACGTTATCAGCTCAAGGGCTTCAAAAAAGTGACTGTCAAGGCCGGTAAATCTACAACTGTCAAAATTGACCTTGCAGTGGAGGATTGGGGTCTCTGGAACCGCAAGATGCAGTACGTTGTTGAGCCTGGAGAATTCACAGTGCTTGTGGGCAACTCTAGTGAGAAGTTTCAGGGCAATGTAACAGTCATCGTTTCATGAGGTTACCTACTAGGTGTCTAGGTATATCAATGACTTATGTGGACATAGTGGCAAAGGGAAAACTACTAGAAGAATTCCTATTGCATTTACAGAAAAAAGTACAGATTGCATCTTCCAACTTTATCTAGATCCACGATGAGATCTCCATCTTCAGTGGCAAGTTCATCTCAAAAGCTAAAGTTGTCATTTTCGATAGCGGCTCAATGGTTGTTAAACAATTCTCGTCTTTGCAACTTCCAAGATTCACCTAGAGAAGGATTGTCTTGATCTTCGCTGATTCAATTCTGTCCACTTTCGATTCGTTTCTGTTCTGAAAGTTTTTACTTCTACACGCTAGCTCGTCAAGGCATTTTGTTCATTAAGCTAACGAGGCGGCATCATCTCCCCTCCCAGCATAATCGATGAAACGACTATAGAGTGGACCGGAACCAGAATTTAGCTGTCCGTCAAACGCCAGTTGAAATGCGACAATAGTCCATGTAATCTAGGGAATCAAAACCAACCACTTGGTGCCGTATTACTATGTCGTCTCATGCTTTAGCAGGGTTTGATTGACCGATACTAAAAGAACTTGACCCTTGTAAGATAAACCAACTCTAATCCTAAAAAGGCGGGGCGAGAAAATCAACGCTACTGGAGACGATATAAGCATTCACTACGACTCTATGATTGACAAACGATAGTTCTGGTCTATATTAGCGGATAGGTTAGGCCAGATAGGTATTCAGGCATTGTATTTCTTGTCACGTAACCAGGAGAGAGAGTATCAAGTAAACACAATCTATTGTTATAATAACAATTGACCATCCCAAATTATTCCAAATGAGTGTATAGAAGTGAATATATATAATGCGATGTTCCCCTATGTTCACTCCCTGAACATCTTCCTAAAAAAGGATCCCATTCGCCAGTGTTCCTTCTAACAATGAACGTATTCCTGATTAGCTCGGCTACCAATAGTTCTTCCGTGGTGCTTACCCGTAGGTTTGCTGTTGTGAGCCATTAAGGCTTTGGGTCGTAGCCCAACAGCTTATTTGTGAGGGGTGCATTTCTTGCTGTTTGCCAGCGAATACTGGGTCGCGTCTTTTGGAATGCCAGCCGAGCAGCCTTCAAAGTCCGATGCGGTTTGGAATGAGAGGTAGCCATTGCTCTGGAGTTGCCAGTGAGATCCGATGAGCGAGTTGCAGTTGGCGCCTCCGTAGGACGACCAATGCTTGGGAACCTGAACTTGGTTCAGGATTTGAGCACACGAACCAGCTTCACCCTCCACAACGCTGTTGTGGTTGACGCTCAGGCAGAGGCTGCTATCGTCGTTTTGCCACGAAAAGTAGTGGCTTTGAACGCAGTTGACACCGCCGCCCGTGGCACCGCCAAGTCCAATACAGCGGGAGACGCATGAAATGGACGTTGCTTGGGCACTGGCAGCGAGTGCCGCAAAAATGAAAATGGCGTTAGAGAAGAACTGCATGTTTTCTTGTCAAATCAGTTGATAGGATGCTTGATGCTTTGGTGGAAAGACTGGAAAGGATGGATGTATTAGAAGATTGCGGGAGGTAAACGAGGAGATGTACATCTTTTATAGACATTTCATAGGCGGCTCTGCATGTGTTCTAGATCTATATGGGTGATTCTGAGTTAGGTTCGGAAATTGTTTCGCCGGCGGTGAGAATGCCAACTCGCTAATAGTATATACAGATATCTTAGCGTTACCGCGTAGCATGGACTTATGGAGTATATTCCTAGGTTGTTTGGAATCTGTAAGCATCTTCCTACAGTTTCAAAGTCATAGCTTTCCATCCGATTGGTGGCCTTTTACTAGGTTGAACGATTGCTATACGATCTAAACATGCTAGTAAACTCGCCTTTGGCTCGTGCGCGTCTGAAGCCTAAGTAGTTTGTATATAATAGTTAGAAATAGGTATTATGAGTGTGACATTTGCTAGAGAGGAGAGTACTATATTTGGTTTGGTTTGGTGTATTTTACGCCATGCAGCCTAACTAATTTCTTCGCCAGGCCGGGCCTCCCGTGGGGCATAAGGCGCTTAGCGACACACTCGCCAGTGAAGCTCACTATCTAATACTATGCTAAAAGGGAGTACTATTTACATCGTAGCTGAAGGTTCGCGGAACAGAGGGAGGTTTACAGTGCTAAGACTCTAGGGCTCATCTTGTGGGCACAGGTCAGTGTCAAACACATTCGTACAGGCTTCATGAAGAGAGGGCTTCGGCCCTGGGGAGTACTATAGGCATTACGAATTGCTGTAATGTAGTTAGCTTGTAGCCAATTTCTACTATTTGGAAACATGAAGTCCTGGGTCAGTTGTGGCTGTGGATCATTGATATCAGTGGAATACTTCATGATATGGAGTCCAGTAGTATACTCCGTAATACCTTAGTAATAATTGTTATGCTTATGTATTAAGTGTGCCCGGCTGTCGTCGGATTAGTTCCGGTTGTCGTGGGGTAGAGATTGATGCAATGATGATCCGATTGTTCCCATGCCTCGGGACGAAAACAACATGTGAAACGCTGACACAAGACTGTCAAGAGACAATTCACGGCTGGTTGGCATTTTTCACAGCACTCCTGTCTACTTTGGAACATGTCAGCTCTTTTCCTTCACGATCTACTTTGAAACTGGTTGATTTTCTACACATAATATCCCCCAATAGCCCCTCAACAGGAGGATTACACAATCGTGCCATGAGGGTTGTAAAGTCTAGATACACCATGAAATAAGTTTTTTTAGGTCACCATCACAGGTTTTAGTGTAAGGAGTCTAATGTTCTAGAAGTTTATTCAAGTCTATGAAGAACTAGTGGTATTCTTTGCAGACCATTTTCCTATTTGGGGATAATTTGACGGAGTAAAGTAAGCTTCATAAAAAAGTTTGCCCCTGAAAGTCTTAATCTATTTGACAGATAAAGTCAATCACGCTAGCTGATGAAGGCGTAACTAGTATAAGAGTCCTAGGTAGCTTTAATTTCTTACCTATGGTTTGCAAACACACTGGGGTTGGAGAAAAGTGCAGCACATGAGAATACTTGACTGCTCAAGAGCCCTTATTTTGGTGTCTTATTATACGGATATATAGGTGTGTTTATATGTAGTCTGAATATCTTTTTCCTTTCTTTTTCCTCTTCTTTGGTGTAAACCGCTCGCCTGCATCTGTCTGGAGATACCCAAGTTTCATAAGATCTATGGGATAATTCATCCCTGGAAGCTTTTACCAGGCGAAAACGCTTGATTTATTTTACGGATGAATGTAAGCCCTAACTGGGGTGGGCGCATAAGCAAGATCTAGCTGAACCACACACATCAAGTAATATTGTGCTCCGTGAACCAATAGTGCGATCAGCCTATTCTTTTAAGGAAAAGTTCGCTGATATGATTCGAGCTACTATATCGGCATTCTCCGAATAGCGTAATCAACAGAGAGGAACCTTTGGGATTTACAAAGCCACACTATCACTGGATGAATTATCTTCTAGACATGAAAGTGACTCGACTTGACGAGCTGCACTCTTCCTCGGGTCTAATGACCCTTATCACGGATGAGGCCCTCGAATGTGAATTTGACCTAGATCGATTGTAATCTACTTCTGTAGTAGTTAAGGTGTTCTACTAATCAGTCTCTGTATGAAAAAGGGACATTACATGATTGCATTTTCCAATGATGGACACTATATAGATAGATTAAGATGGCCGAGTTCCTTCGAAATCAATCTTTTAAGAAATAAGAAAGGCCAGAAATTTATGAATGAGTGATTAAGGACGTCCTCCATTCCGATACTTCCATAACCTGCTTATTTGACCCATTTGTTCTGTCCCGTTGTTCCTTATACCATGGCTTGAACCATCCATGGCTGAGCTTCCCAGCACTGATTTTTCGACATCGGTTCGCTGCAATGTATTGTTTAACGCTGTCTCAAGTTCACCGGTCTGATCACAATGTGCCAGACATGATTCGGGTTGTTCTTGGCCAGCATATCGATCGGGTGTTTCAGCAGATGAGTCCATTTGCATAAAATCTCCAGCAATTGGCTCGCGAGTAACACGTCCGGTCGGGTCCAGTGGGAAAATAGAGTCAAGGTAATGCTGGTTGAGCTGATGGCCTGCCCGGGGATTTACAAACACTTTACCCATAAATCTGTTCTCGAGATGTTTCTCGGGGTCTATCCCAGTAAAGTTGAGCACTCCCCATCTGCTGGCGAAATCATAGGCGTTAGCGTAATGTTCTATATGTGAGATAGCCCTCGGGTTGGTCGCCTGAGGTGCTGTCCTTTTGGATTCCGGAGCTGCTGTAGCAGATGAGACTCTGCTGCGAGACGGGTTGCTGAAATGGTTTGCAAGGCACCCAAAGGTGTAAACTTCGAGAATTTGAAGAAGGTCTTGCGGAATTTCATCAAGAAGCCAGTCCAGTATCATTCCACCTTCAATGCCACCCTGGGAGTGCAGGATGAGGACAACCTTTTTCACTCCTGGGCGGTAGAGTGCCTTTTTGACTAACACATAGCAATCTCGGATATCGGAAGTGGCATAAAGCAAAGCCCGTTGAATTAGGCATTGCACAAGGTCGAAAACAACACCGTATCTGATCAAAATTAGAAAATTTGTTATTCCAATCCCGTAGATTAGGGTTATGGAATGATATATATGATGGGCGCAACTGACGTTTTGTTATGTACTCCGACCACAGGACGGTGAAATGTACGGGATAGCCGGTCAATATTACTTTGAAGCCAGTGCTTTCTGAGTAAGTCCGAACAAAACATTAGTTCACGTCATGCTTTTCCTGCCAAAGAAGATAATGCAACTTACCCTACACAGATTCCGTTGAGAAAAATCCAATACTCATCATCGTGAGCAGTCCATTGTCGCGAGTATTCATCCTCTGTCGACGGTAAACCGTTCTCGGGAATACTCCGATTAAAATGCCAGCATATGAGTGCATTGAGGCACAGAACTGCTGCAATGTAAAGGAGATAGACAGAAACTGGGTTAAATATCAAAAGTGGCAGAGTTACAAGAAATGCCAACTGGAGAACGAAAAGAATGCAGTGCAATGAAATGTCAAAGACGTTGTCCCATGAGGGATAAAGTTCGTCCAACGGTCCGGAGGGCCAAGGATAGAGAGGTAGAAATATAAACGGAATATACAGTATATTAGAAAAAAACAACTTGACATCTGAGATGAACAAGTGCCAAGGAGATCCTGTGTGTGCGAGTGGACGCTCTGTCTCTTGACCTGGCTGGGAACGCCAGACACTGGGACAATTTGTAGGCATTATTCTTCAAAGTGATTTTGCTTGACTTGTCTGTCAATTGACTATGAGAAAGAGCAGAGTGCTGTGCGGTATATATGCACAAATAGGTTTACTTTCAAGAGACATCTATTTTCAAGTACAAGTACCTCATCTGTCGGCAAGGTCTCACGCAATTGCGTGCCAACACCAGCAGTCAGAAGTAGTAAGTGACTGGTTAGACAATTAATACATGGAAATTCATCATAAAGCTTATGTCGTTTCTTATCATTATCACATGTCTGAACATTTGGTTACATTCCAGAACCGGGGCTGAGAGAAAGAGTTCGTTTGATGCTTTTGCGGCTGACGCAGCCAGTGTGACTAATACTGGCAGACTGGCTGGAATGAGGCACTGATACACATTACTAGAGCTAGATTTCATATTCGTTTGTCAAAATATCAGAGCTGATTCGCGTAACCATTTATGAACAACCTTGAATTTAAGCCAACACGGTGAATTCCCACTGTATCTTCAAATTTACTTTTCTCCGCTTCCACGAGCAGCTTGTTTACGTTGTTGATAACGCGCCGGTAAGACTCTGCTACTTACTGAATGCTGAAAGCTCATCAGCCCCCCATCAATGAGATAATAAGCTGACAGTAGTACGGATGTAACTTTGTAGTATTTTCCATCGCAACGCAATAACGACGCAATAGTGCACTCACAGGCTGTTCTTAACCTCCTCAATTAACTACAACATATATCGGGGGCCTCTAACGTATGACATGTGATACTCTCTTTTTATAATGAAGCATTCACAAGTATAAGTATAACATCTATGGCTTCTCGCTCAGGAGTGTTCCAGTTCCTTCTTCTATGCTTGGCTGCTTCTCAGAGTTTGAACAGCATCTGTGATATAATATCTTACTCAAATCTATTGCAAAAACGTACCATTACTTTGAGAACGTCATGCCCAGTGTAAAGAAACCAGCCGTTGTAATTAACGGTGAAAAGATGGCCGAAGCTGTGAAAGCTGATGATCACCTCGGGGCCTTGAATTCTCAAAGCTCTTCCTCGGCCCGCGATCACAACGGCTTTCGCCAGCTAGATGGCGTATCAACGCAAAGAAATCACCGGCGAAAGGCTCCTCGGCTTGCTGAAAAGGATACACACGAGCACCGATCTCGTCGCCCTTTCCCCCGAATCTCACTACCAGTTGAGCTCATGCGAAGCTCTTATGATGTTGTAGTAATTGGAACCGGGTACGGAGGAGGAGTTGCAGCCAGCCGTATGGCAAGAGGAAGACAGAGTGTTTGCGTCTTGGAGAGAGGAAAGGAGAGGTGGCCTGGCGAGTTTCCCGAAACTCTCGCTGATGCCGCCAAAGAGATCCGCGTAAGTGGCGAGTTTGCACCAGGGGATAGGAGGAGTATCCCAGGCACGCTTGTGAACGGCGGGAACCCTACTGGACTATATCATTTCGCCACCGGGGACGGGCAAAACGTGTACATGGGCAATGGGCTGGGAGGTACAAGCTTACTGAATGCGAACGTGTTCTTGGAAGCAACTCCTGCTGTTTTGTCGATGGACATATGGCCAGAAGAGCTTAGGGGAGCAAAAGAATGGACGAAATGTAAGCCTTACGATATTACTGGCTCAAGTGGCATTCATATCGTGTCCCTCCAACTAAGGAACTTTAACAAAACTCAGACTGACATTTAAATAGACTACAACAGGGCCAGAGATGTTCTGGAACCAGCACAGTACCCGACGTCATATCCCAATCTTCTCAAGGCAGATTTGCTCAAGAAGCAAGCGGATCTTAAGGGAGTTGGAGATAAATTCTATCGCGTTCCCCAGACAACCCGATTTCAAGACGGGCCCAATGCTTCTGGAGTTTCCATGCGAGCTTCAACTCTGACAGGCATGGACGCCACCGGCATTAACGATGGAAGCAAGTCTACTACCCTAGTCAACTATCTCAGTGACGCATGGAACTGGGGGGCAGAGATGTTCTGTGAGTGCGAGGTGCGGTACGTGACGAAAGCGCCCGGACGTGACGGATACATCATCTACTTTGCTTGGTTGTCTCAAAAGCGTGGGATGTTTACGAGTATGTACGACGACCTGATGTGGGTTCACGCAAAGAAATTGGTCTTCTTTGGTGCTGGTAGTCTCGGAACTACGGAAATCCTCCTCCGTAGTAAACAGCTGGGCCTGAGTATGAGTGATGATCTTGGGACAGAAATGAGTGGGAACGGAGACATGTTGGGGTTCGCGTAAGTGAATATTTTGCCCATGTTCTTCTGTTGGCCCACAGAGTTCGTTTGACTGATCTCATTTTGTGGAACAGATACAATACAGATTTCGAAGCCAACTGTCTAGCACAACCTCACTCTACGCCGGAGCGGCCTGTTGGACCTTGTATCACGTCAGTGGTTGATTTGCGCGATCAACCAAATCCATTGGACGGTTTCGTGATTGAAGATTGCGCGGTACCTCGGGCACTTGGCCCATTTATGTTTCCTATGCTGGAATACTTGCCAGATCAGATAAAGCCTTCATATCATCTCGCCCAAGCCTTTGCAAAAGCAGCAACCAGGTTGGGAAGCAAACTTTTCGGGCCGTATTTCGCCAAAGGCAGCGTATCAAGAACAGGCGTATATCTTATTATGTCTCATGATAGTAAGTGAAGATTACGAGCAATTGGTGACAATAGTAGTGCTCACATACTTTCTTTAAAGGTAGTCAAGGATCCCTCACTCTCAGAGACGACAAGCCTGTACTGAGCTATTCCGGCGTCGGTCGTTCCAAATCCGTTTCTCGTATTCATGATTTCCTAGAAGAAATGACAGCAGCCGTAGGCGGAGACTTCATTGCCAATCCTGCTTGGAGTCTTCTAGGATCTCAAGAGATTACCGTTCACCCAATGTATGTCCAACTCACAATATTACATCTCCCCATTTTCTTTGGTCATCTCTAACAAGTGCTACAGAGGGGGAGCTCGAATAAGTGCCGATGGAACTGGCAAAATGGGCGTGACGAACAGCATGGGAGAGATATTTGACGGAAATGGAGACCAAGTCCACCGAGGCTTGGTCGTGTGTGACGGATCTGCCGTCCCCGCCGCTATGGGTGTGAACCCGTTTGCTACAATAACAGCCCTTGCTGAAAGATCAGTCGAAATGGTTGGTAAAAAATATGGAATTTCGATAGACTATGACACCAAGATTGGTGAGTCACACCCACGAAACTGTCTCCAGGTTCACAGACTAACAGCTGAGCAGAGCTGTTGGACATCTACGGCTCCGCAGAGCTCTCTTTGCCGAAAGAGCCAGATATAGAAAAGCTGGCGAACACGATCAGCAAAGCCCGCGAGAATAACTATTCTGGCGTTGGTTTCTCCGAAGTCATGGCAGGATTTGTTCACGTTGGGCAAGATGTAGGTGACTTTGTCATTGCCACAAATATTGCTCGCAGCCAATGCGAATCTGCGCGCTTCTTTCTCAGTGTAAAGTCCTGGGACAGTAGCGAATGTAGGTTTTCACTCCATCCAACTCGTTGTATCTAAGCTAAGATATTCCGAACAGTGGTTGATAGCAACTCTCACTCGGCCAACTTGACGGGTACTTTCTGCTGCAGCGCTCTTGGGGGAACGTTCATCGTTCATCGTGGTACCTTCCAGCTGTTCAATCAAGATCCCCGACAGCCGGAGACAACGAACTTGACGTATAACTTCGACATGATATCTCCAAGCGGTGCGAAGCTGCACTTTAACGGTTACAAGGTCGTCAACTCAGCGGCGTATCTCAACATCTGGGAAGTCTGGAAGCAAACATCCACACTATTCGTGACAATCACAAACAGTGAGGCCACAGTAGTTGCGCGCGGCACACTACACATTCAACCAGCAGACTTCTTCCAAGAGCTTCAAACGTTTGAGGCAACCGCGCCAACACTCTGGGCAAGGCTTACATCCGCTGCCAAGTTTTTCACATTCTTTGCCAGCCAGGTTGCCACGCCGCTCTTCTCAAAATTGGGCAGTCTGCAATGGCCAGGCAATGCAGTAGATCATGCTGCTGGTGTTACCGCGGCGTCCCAAGTGATATCACTGGAGGCAACAGACGGCGTCAAGACAACAATGCTCATGTGGAATCCCATTGGAGAGAATGGGCAGGAAATATCCTCCGCAGCACCGACCATTCTATTCATTCCAGGCGCCGCGGTTGATCATACTATATTTGCGCTTCCAACAATTAAAAAGAACGCTGTTACCTACTTTCGCGAGGCCGGTTACAGGGTGTATTGTGTCACTCATAGGCTGGGCCGGACGGCTATATCTAGAGAAGGACACACTTCGTACGATGCGAGGCGAGATATTTACGCTGCCTTGGCTCATATTCGGAAAGTCAGTGATGCTCATAACAAGGAAGAAGAGAAGGTCTATATCATTGCGCACTGCGCTGGCTCCCTTGCCCTCGCCTGTGGTCTCTTGGATGGAACAATCCCCGGTGACTGGATCCGTGGAATTACCTGTTCGATGGTATTTATGAACCCTAAGTTTGGCAAGATCAATAACTTATTCTCCGCGTTCCCGGTGGATGTGTACAGCAATCTCGTCAGCTCGTACTGGGACTGTCGAAGCAGTCCTAGCGACGGATATCTTCAACAGCTTTTCAACCAGATGCTACGTTTCTACCCCACTGGCAATCGTCAGGAGATTTGTAGATCGGTTGTCTGCCATAGAAGCGAGTTGGTATTTGGTCGGTGAGTACATACTTGGGAACTACATACCCCTAGTCCAATAACACACTTTTACTAACCAGACGTTCTATTCCAACGCCGTATTAAGACTCTGGACTCACAAGAATCTTAATGAGGCTACTCACAGACAGCTTGAGCGATTTATCGGTGGAACCTCGATGCAATCTCTCAAATGGCTTACAAACTGCGGGCGTCTTGGACAAGTCACGACTAACAACCCAGGTACAAGCCTGGTAACGCCAGGGAACATTGATCGCCTCAAAGGGATTCCCATGCTCTTCCTATCAGGCTCAGCCAACATGGTGTTCACAGCGGAGAACACGGATACCACGTACACTACGCTATGCAATGCCCATGGGAGGCAATGGTACGAAAGAGAGCTCTTCCATGGCAAAGGACATTTGGATGCTTGGATGGGATCGACAGCATATACAGATGTTTACCCAAGAGTGCAACGGCATGTTGAGAAAGTCTTTAAGGGACTGAGAGAGTGAATCAGGATTATGAAGGAGAGGGTATGCGTTAGCTTTGTAATACGACAACACTGTAGTTTCTAATATTTAATGAAGAAAAAAAAAGCAAGGAGATTTATATAATTAACAGTTCTTATTATAATAAACTGGAGTTTCACGCAGGTTATATTTATTATCAACATGGTCGGTAAAACTGCAATAGCTAGGTCAGAGTAAGGCTACGCCCCATCATTTAGTTCAAAATCGAGACTCAATCCGTAGCTCAACCCGAGCGGCCACAGCCGACCAAGCCAAACCTCGAAGATTCAAGTCGCAAAGAATGACCGATTCAGGCACAAGACCAAACTCAAAAGACCACAAACTGGGTTTTTATAAGATAATCTATCACAACCTAACTATTATCATTACAACAATGGGCGTATATGGTAGGCAGAACTGGATTAACTAACTTATTAATAGGGGCATCAAGACTTCAAACCGACATAAGGTCACTCAATCTAGATTGAAACATCAGCAAAATGTCGCTTAAATAAGCTAAGAGTTTATTCAATGTCTACTATGTTCAAGCTGGACTTTGTGTCTATATACAATGTTCCTCTTTTCCGTGTAGATGACAGTAAACAGGCTAGCCAGAATATAACTTGCTAGAACGCGAATGAGACAAATGCCACAAAAATCCTGTGCAGCATTGAAGGATTAAGCAAAGCCAGCGCTGACCACGAAGCTCACGTCGTCGTTGAACAACGTAGTTGAATCAAACTCGTGCTCGCCGCCATTAGCCGCGATATAAAGCAGTGCATTGAAGTGACGCCAATAGCGGGTAGGATAGCTCCACGAGCGCAAGGAATTGCCCTGGCCGTTGAGGCCGGCCTGTGGACAAAACGTGGCGTCTTCATGGAAGAGCTTGCTGTTGTCGTTGGCATTAAGCGTAAGCTGAAAGTTGGAGTGTCGGATGAAGCTGCCAGGGGTATCAACGGATTCGAAAGAGAAGCAGGCACTATTTCCGAGACCTGTACGGACTGTCCAGCTAGCTTGTTGCTTCAGGGCAGTGCTGCTAGATGATGAGACAACCTGAGTGTTAACAGTGGCGCCAGTATGCGCAATATAGCGTGTTGTGCAGCAAGAAGTTGTAGCTCTCAGTGAGATAGAGGAGCCGACGGTGAGAGCAGGACCGCTCGTCATCAATGAAGTGTCATAGACATATTTGGCAGCCACAATATTGGCCTGAACCGAATTCTCGGTGCTGTCTGAGGGATAGCCAGAGGTCATGACGCCCTCATAGAATGTGCCTTGGGCGCCATCGCTGTTATCTCCACCAATGCCGAGAATAATAGCACCCTCTTTGCTCATTGGATTATAGCCACCTGAAGGGCGTGCGCCGCTGTAGAATGTCGAAAGAGTTCCCGACGCAGCATCGCCTCCACGGATTGCCCACTGGTTTGGCTCACCCTTGACTACTGCAGTGACAAATCGAGAAGAGATGGTCGGGTCTGCAGGGTTATTAATGGCACTAAGACCAGAGAACAGGCCGTTCTCAAGATCTGCCATGATCCATGGACCACTACCGGAGCCAGTACCGCGGCCAGAGCCATCTCCAGTGCCAAAGTAGATGGCCTCCATGTGGCCGTTACCCGTGTCGCGACTATTGGTCTCAGCGTTGCCATAGTCAAAGCAGCAAGCCGTATTATAGTGAGTTCCATCAAAGATAGCATACATGCCCTGTGATGCATCTCCCGTGGCCGTACCATTAGGGGCGTTGTTACGATATCCAGTTGTAGGCGCGATGAAGACACCGTACGCCTTTTGGCCGTTCAACCGAACCGGTGCTGCAAACGCGCTGGCCAAATTATCAAAGCCACCAGGGAGAGGTCCGCTTGCAGCACCTCCGGGAGGAGCCTGGGTAAGGTGGTTGCCACGGCCAGACTGGTCATAGATGATGGTGATGAGGCAGGTCGTGCCAGCACAGAATGAATCTTGAGCAGCGGCATTGGCAACACCACCAGCAGACAATGGCCCTACATTCGTTGTAGCACCATCAGAGCCGCGTGATACTTGATATAGCGGCCCGGAATAAGCTCCGTATAAGGCACGAGTGCTGCTATGCGCAGCAACACATGGCGTCCCACCGGATGCGTAGATATCGCAGGGCCCTGCAGCAACAAGAGAACCACTGGCAACAAGGCCAAAGGTAAGGACGCTAGAGCGTCGGTGATTCAATCGAGAGAACATATCAGAAAGTAGCGTTGTTGTGTAGGGTCACCATGAGATGGATCGACAAGAATGTTGATCTGCTGCTGGGGAAGAGGGCGATATCGTTGGGTTTTTAAGCGACACAATGTCTAACCTTTTCACCTGTGCTCCGTACCAAACATAATGAAAACTATTCTTTTGAGTAATAGCAATAGCATCTATCACCAAAGAGGCAGGAGAATGCCCTTGTAGTTATAGACAGAGTATTGCATACTCGTATGTTTGCGAATGCTACCCATGTGCGTGCCTTGCTCTAAATAGGATCTAACTCACCATGCAGGCTGCAGTAGTCTTAAACATTAATCTGGAAAGGCCGAGATAGTTCCGTATACATTGTGCTCTTGTGCCTTGTTTGCTGCTCTATAACATCTGGCAAACCGGATCTCATGACACGCGTGGCATGAGGTCACCGCCCAGGCACGGGTCAGAGACGGATCAAAGATCGATCAACAAGCTCTTACTCAGTTCGTGTCTTAGCGGCAGTTTACTAAGCTGACTTTAGAGTTTATAGAGAGCTCACCAAAAGTAAACAATCCGGCTAAAAACCCATTGAGTTGCGATATGTAATTTGACTTTCGATAATACAGCCCACATAAAGTAGGAGAGGTGTAAGCACAAGAGATACCCTGTTCAATGGGATTAAACTAGTTAAACCCCCTCAAGGATTCATAACATATTCGGCTTTACTTAGCCCTTACATCGTTCATCGACTTGTAGGTGTTCCTTTCAACTACCGGCGTCATCGGAGACTATGACGGACTACCCCAGTCCCGACTCGATATTAACCAGATCCTCCCCAACGCTTGAAACAGAATACCGCTTCACTAGTCACCAGGCTACTCGAATAGCTTCTTTTCGGCTTGCTCATTTTGGCCCGTGCGGGAATTTCCACCAAGCGTGCCAATAGCAGCAGACATTCCCAGCGCTGCCTGAAGAAGGATCAAACAAGTATCCACTGCCATCGTGGGGAAATCTTGTTAATGTCGGGGATTAAAGCCGTCCTGAGGCACCATCACATGTCCAAGTCAGAGCATCATTCGAGCCGCACTTCATTATCCTTTCAAGCTTGACCTCGCTTCAGGAATTTGTGCTTAAAGCCGAGAAGCGACTTTTCAAATATGACGCCGACGAAGCTGCGCATACAGCCTGTTCTCTGGATGGGCAGATCCCTCGTGATTCCATTCTGGTTGCTGCTCACGGGAATCACAGAGTTGCATTCTTGTGGGGAAACCCCTGCCGAAGCCGAAGCGAGGGGAAAGATGTCGCTGTGAGACGATCTATTTGGCGCCATTTCCCCAATCATTGCAACCACATCAGAGCCGATCCAGAGTTCAGGTGTGCGTATGACTAGATTCACAAGTCCCGAACTAGCTGGATCAGCTGGGACAGCGTCTCCTCGGATGGCGAGGGCGAACACGTGCTCATACGTCGCATGATGGCGGATAGGTTACAAAATAACACAAAACGAAAAGGTCCGCCAACAGTCTAGGGCAAAGACATGTTGTAAACCTCCAATAAAGAGGCGTATTCCCACTGCAAATACGTCAGTCGAGGAACCCAGTTAATACGACTTGATCCCAGAATCAGGAACCAACTGTGGCGGATTTCCTTCTCAGGCAGGAGATCCACTTCTTAATTACTTAGTTAGGGAGGTGTCCATTTTCAGTTCTGTCGGCTTACAGCCACAGAAAAGTTACCCTGCTCTCTTCGCACGATGATTCTCTTCTTCACACGTTTGAACACAAACTAACAAGGTCCACAAGTAAAGTCACAAGGTTCCTGAGATCCAACCGTAGCGATAGTATTGCATTAGTGCGTAATGTCGTATTATACATGGATTGATATAAGCCGCGTGCGTATCCGACGATATTCTGTCAAGTTGCAAATGGTCCTTCCGGATCACAGAAGTAACAATGTCAATTCAGAATAAAAGCCTTCTTTATGAAAGATAGGCAATGAACGGTTCGAGAGTTATGAGAGTTGAGAACTCTTCAGTTGCCATACCTGGCCTTACCATATGATATTTGAGCTCAACAGTGAGCTTTGTAGAGATTAATGCCAATCTATTACTAATACGCACTTGTTCCCTGTGAGATTCCCCCCTCCCCTTTTCTCGTATAGGGGAACAAGTGATTGGTAGAGTACACATTATTGTAATGTAATTACGTTATATCGGCATGGTTGGTGATTCGAAACCAAAGACGCTCTCTCATAAGTTTTCATAACATCCTGTCTCGGTAATTATCTTAGTCTAGCTTCTCTATCATATCTCTTCGGGTTGTCGCTGACGTTTGGTTAGTCTCCTAGCGTCACTGGAAATGCTCACAACTCGAGCCATTATGACGCTGCAGAGTCCCTAGTATACCAGCTATTTAAGCCACGATGACTGTGTCTAAAAATAGGAATATCGAAACGGAAAGATTTTGATTCTTGGCGTGAATAACCTCCTAAATCCTCTTCTAACTAGCCATCAGCGTGTTAGCGCCAGGCGGATTACATAGGCTCACCTTCAGCTGAGAGTAAGACACCAGTGATGATAAGCTTCCCGAGCACAAATGCGAGATTAGCGTAGTGCCTCATCGTCATGTCAGTCGGCTCATGGTTATCGTCATTATGGTGCCGGGATAGGGGGATCAAGTTCGTCCGATGGGACAATTTAACTGCACTCAACTAAAGCGGTTGCCGTATTCGAGAGCCTGGATCAAGGCATCTTCATCGATAATGGCTTTCCGTGCGGTGTTGACCAAATACGAGCCGTCTTTCATTGCCGCAAACTCGGCAGTGGAAATAGAATTGCGAGTATCGTCATTGAGTGGACAATTGATCGATACAATATCCGACACGCTCAATAAAGCATGTAGAGAGTCACGATACGACGCGCCGCACAATGCCTTCTCTTGATCGCTCAATCGACGGCGATTGAAGTACTTGACGCGCATGTTGAAAGCCTTCGCCTTTGACGCTACTCGCGTTCCCACTTTGCCCATTCCAACGATACCGATTGTCATGCCCGTGATATCGTGAGTAGGATACAGAACGTTAGTCCACCGCTGCGGAGCGTTTGCTCTGTACGATACGTATTGCGCACGGCAGTGAGAGTTAGGAATATAGCCATATTAGACGTTGATTCGACTATCGCATCGGTCGTATTACAAAGCCAGATTCCCTGGTTCGTTATCCATTCAACGTCAAACTCATCGTAGCCCGCTTTTGACGAGGTGATGATACCACACTCGGAAGCTAATGGACCGAAAAGATCTTGGTCGAAAGGCGCATACGTTATTGTGCCCATTGATACAAGAAAAGCGTCAATAGAACCATGCTTAGCTATTAGAGCCGGGGTTTTTTCTTTTACTTCTTGGCAATCATCGGCTTCGAGGATCTGCTAGACATTAGATCAGCCAATTATCTTAGACTGCAATTCAACGCAACGTAGTCGACCTACAGCATAGTCAAATTTCTTCTGAAAGGCCGAGAGATATTCTCCTCCCTCATGCCTTGGACGGCCAAGCCAGACGACAAACGGCCGTTCTTTGTGACTCTTTGGTTGCGTTATTAGAAAGAAGTAAGCGGATCATAGAACAGAGGTGTTAGTGGATTATACGTGAATAAGAGATGTAATTTATCGAAAAATAGCAGATGATAAGGGTTTTGAAGTCTATGATACGGAACAGGTTTGCACCAAACAGCTAGGGCAAATGTTGTTACTCATGGTAGGATTATACTGCATTTAGACTCCGTGATTGATCACTTACTTTGACCAACCATCTTTGGCGATTCGTTTCTCATTGTTTCCGGACTATGGATCTCTTCAGAACAAGTGTCCGCCCCGGCGCTACGGGCCGACAGTTGAGCTGCCTCGTCAGTCAAAGTCACTTCCGCACTCGGAGAACATCGAGGCCATGACGAAGGCATGCAATCTGGGCCTGCCAGTTTATGAAGCAGCTGTAATCTAGAACTTGTATTCAATAGCCATTGGACTACCATTATAATTGATAGGGTTGAATCCGATGTCGCTTGTAACCGCTGTATTGTTATCCATCCTATGTTTGGGCCTGATACGCAGCGTTGACATCCTGTTCGATGCTAGTCTCATTGAATACGAATGATGCTGCTCTGTACTGTCAAGATCAATGTCTATGGATATTCAAAATTCATTCCCAATATAGCTGCCATTAGGATACCTCTTCATCTTTAATCCCCAGAGGTTGCGGCAGATTCAACACATCCAGCCAAGGAAAGTCTTCGGCGTCAAACTCGTTGTAACCGAAACATGACGAGTTACCCAGGCTTTGTCGCCCATTAAGCAATACGGGCTCATCTTTATCGCCCACAAGTCTCTTAGTTAACAATTTCCGGGGATCTAATGCAAATTTTACCACAGGTTTCACTGCCACACGCATCCAAAAAGCATCGCAAGGGCGACAAAACAAGACAATAACACCGCGGAATGAGCGAAGGATACCGTTCTTGCTGACTGGATTCTCCGTGAGGTCCCATGTGACTGAATTTGCTCCATCGTCATGGTCGTCATCTTGTGCCAAATTACCATGAACCTCGAGTCGGCCCTCTTCAGTGAAAGTCGTCTCTTGGGACCACTTGGCAGACATCTGAGCCGGGCCAAAGGGTGTGTGAAAGACGATTGGCGCGCTAATCTCTAATATTCTGTGGTTCTCTCGCGGTTTGGTCTGCCCAAGTATCTGTCTGGGCGCAAAGTTGGCAACAATTGGGTCCAATGAGGCATCAGTCGAGCGCAAGTAGGGTTTGCTGGGGTTTAAAGCTTTCTCAAAAGTGACTTCGATCTCTGCAGAGGAGAAGCGGCCGAGTCCCTTCGGGGGGAAACGGAAGGCGAAGTCAATGCCAAGCAGACATGCAGATTTATTCTCGTAGGCGCCGTATTGAACATGACGGACGTAGGCACTGTAGCCTGTTTTGCCGATTTGATCTTGGGTCGCAAGAGACCGATTCACACGTTCATCGTTCCGAATACCCAGCAGACCGTCGTCTTCATCTGAGAATACAAAGTCGGATTCAAAACCGAGCGCCGGTGGGTCTATTGTATCTGACATCGGACTTATGATCAGAAACGGCTGACGAACATGTAATTTGTAGTATCTGGTGATGAGAAAGAAGGGGAGAAGGCTGAGTGTAACATGAGAAATTATTACATTATCTCTGAGTCCAAGGATTGAGACAACTGTGCCCCGCCACACCAGTAACAAAAGTCCGACGCATCCCAGCGCATGACCACAGCCTTGCATAAGTACCTACATGTAGGTGTGGAAAAATGTATTTGCTGCTACTGCAAGGCTCTTCTACTATAGATTTGAGTGGCTAATAGCTAAAAATGCGAGGGGCTCAGGATTTCTCTTCTTACAACTGTTGACTACTTCCATAGCGTGGACCCCATCTAGTAAAGCAGTCATTTGTTTCGCTCAACACACAGGCGGAATCTTTAATAACCAGCAAATGGAAGCCCATCCGAAGGAGCCTGCTAAATCGTCACTTGAGGACATTAGGCACAAAATCAGAGGTTATCGCTTCATAGGGCACTTTGCTGAAGCAACGCTACTTATTGAAAAGTTGCCCGAAGATATTAGACACGCGAGGGGCGTGGCAATTGAAGCCGTCCAATTATACCTCACCCAGGGACAATATCGGTTGGCGGCCGATATCTGCAATAATGTTCCAGGACCATCTTCTGCAGAAATCGAGAGCGAAAGTTTTGCATTTTCCAACCAGGATGAAGACGTTGTTGCTTTTGAGCTTCTGCGTACCCTCACATTGCGAGTCGTGAGATTCTCAAAAGTCAAGACTGCGCTCGAGATAGCGCAACGCTTTGGCACTGCTTGGAATCTTGGTATGATCGTCTCGGAGTGCAATCTGGATAACTAGCGCTGATTGTAACATTTAAGATAAGCCTATCACACTTGATACATTCGTTGGAAATCGCAGAAAAAGTGAAGATAGAAGTCCACTAACTTCCAGCAACGAAGGGCCAGAAATAGCAGTGTTGGGCGGGAGTATATTACACATCTCGGAATACAGAGTATGTCACTCATACATTCACATGCGATAACTAAGTCTGATTTGCTGTTCAAGGTATTAATGATCTCTTTCTATTGGAAAATAATGGTTGCTGCTGCCGTTCATGGCCTGCTTGATGAGTCGGCCACCAAAGCTTCTGCTTTAACGACCATTTCTTCTTTACGACAAGCTTTGCAGGCTATGAATCGCTTACAAGAGGCCTCCTCTCTATTCTACTTCGAGATCCAGCTTATTGAAATCCCAGAGGAAGCAATGCAGCGGCTTCAGAACTTTTTAAATGTTCTGAACGGCGATAAGTGGGATGTAGAGAGGGCTCTCACTTTGGCTGAGATTTTTAAACTTCAGATTCAATCTTCTGATGATACGGTTCTCTCAAAGGCTGAAGACACGTTTAAAGAAGCACAAAAACTCTTTAACAAAGTTTCCCATACTTTTGGCAACATTGACCTGGATTTTACTCGCATTTCCTTTGGTCACACATTTTCGACCGAAGAAAAATTCGTTCAAATAAGTGGTCTTGTGGAAAGGTACTTTGAAGTCAACCACTATGGGCAGATGATGTTATGCCTCACAACTGCCCTCTCGGTGCCAGTTGATGCCTATGTCGAGCAAGTCAAGTATACGACCGAACTCCAGCAGCAGTTGGCCGATGAAATGGGCAGTGAAATGATGCAAAACGCTGCTCTGATGCGCGCCGCAGGCTCAGCTAATTTGAATGCGTCTGAATATGGTTTCGCACTCAATGCCTTGGAACCTCAATACATGAACCTCCCTAAAGAGGTTGATCCAATGAGCCACTCTCTCCTGGCAACCACCATGTCAATGATATATGGAAGTTTTGGAAACAATATGGAAGCTCTTAAGGCCGCCGAAGAGAGCCTAGAGATTGCAAAATCTGGAAAATCCTACAAGGCTTGCTCAGACGCTGCTTTGATCTTGGGGCTTCGTCATCTCTCTATCTCCGAGCAGTATCCAAGGAAGTCCGCTGAAGACATCAAGTGGCTATCATCAGCTATGGATATTCTAAAAGAGTGGATAGAAAGTGACGCTGAAAACGGCTATACCGATGGAGAAGTCCAAAAGTGTATACTGGTTGGTAAATGGGAGAATTTGAGAGCATCCGACGAACCGGAACTGAAGACCACGCCAACTGAGAAACCATGGATTGAGAGAGTGAAGAACCTTTTACCAAGCCAAACGGATGTCCTGAAACGAAGCGAACTTGTGGACCTCGAAGTCAGCATGCTGATGCGCCAGGAGAACTTCTTCGAGAGTTCGAAACTATCTACGGATTATCTCAACGATCTTGATAAGTTGCCATTTGTGCCGCCGATGGTCAAAGCGCAGGCGTACTCTAGGGCTGCTCTCCAGGAATGGCTTTGCTACCGGGCAATACTGGGTGAAAATAAAACTACCACTGCAGAAGAACGACTCCAAGCCACAACACATCTATATTCCGCTCTGGACCTAGCGAATAAATCGCTTCAGAAATGGCGACAAACCAGCAGCTCTGAGTTGATCATTCGCAGCACTCTAGCTCTTGGTAGTCTCCTTTCAGACGTATTACCAACAATCTCAGAAGATTTAGAGCGTGAATTACTCAGTGGATTCATGGATGAATTGCAAAAAACAGAAACGATATGCGACGATATGAGACAAAGCATCATACCCATTGAAGGGCTTACCTCCCTCATGAATAAAAGACTTCTTGTTGCCAAAGATTCGAGTCTCAAGATATATAATCTAGGAGTCCGCATAGCGTTACGTCTCAACGACTCGGCTGCAGCTTGGACATGGCTACAAAAGGGAAAGTCCAGGGCATTCTCAGACTCTCTCGGCACAAAACTATTGGTTCCGGAAAAGCTATTGCAGAGAATCAATAGCGATCAAATAGCATGTGATCTGTTGAAGGCGGAACAGGTACATTTGGACGCTCTAAACGAGCCTGGAGCAAATCACATCTCTGTAGCGCGGGAGCTTACTTCGATCAGAAAACGAGTTCAAGAGTATCCTCCACTAGCTGAGATTGCACGAATCAGAAATACGACGCTGAATCTGGAAATAGACCTAGAGTGTCTTGATATGGCACTCTCTAGAACAAATCTTTCTCGAGAAAGAGTAAAATTTGTCGACTGGTATGTTCCGTCATCCAATACCAAGGATAACCCGCAGATAATATGCTTCGTACGGACATTAGACGGTATGACCCGGACGAAGCAGCTGGTTATATCGGTTACTCAGGTGGAAGCATGGGTTTCTAAGGCCTTCACATACCCCGATATGGCTGAACATCCTCTTAACAAAAAGACGGGCAATCGTCTGCTCCAGGAGATGAATGCCCTTGTCGACTGGCTCACAGATTACTCGGAAGAAGGTGATCTTTTAGTGCTCTCACCATCAGGACAACTAAACAACGTACCGCTACACGCCTTATTTATCGAAAAAAGACCTTTGGTTGAGCGTAATATGGTGGTTTACGCATCAAGCGCGGCGGTCATGAGCCAGTGTCTGGACCGTAGCGCCTCCGCAAGGAATTGCGAAGAACGGGATATAGAAGAAACCACGGCATTTTTCGCAGTGTATGAAGAGCCCCTTCATGCCGACGAGCGCAATCTTATATTCAGTCACATTAAATCGCTTTCAACGATCCTACCTGGCAATGTCTTTCTCGGGCCCGAAGTAACCAAATCGCGTTTTGTTGAGACCTCCTCCACGGCTACATGGTTGCACTATCACGGCCATGCAAGTTATTGCAATGAAGATGTTCTCCAATCATCGCTCATTTTGAGCAATGGAGAGGACATTTTCGATAATAACAATGCGGAAAACCCTCTTCTAGGAAGAGATGAGCTCTCCGTTGTTGACATGTTCAACACTACTATGCCGCAAGGAGGCGTGCACTTCACAATCATTGCCTGCGAATCAGCTGCTCAGGACTTATCTCCCGGAGATGAACCTCTAGGAATCATTCCAGCTCTGCTTCATGCTGGAGCCACTTCAGTTTTAGGATGTCAGTGGCCGATCAAAAGCTCTGCAGGTCGCGCATTTAGCGAAGCCTTTTACAACGAAGTGAAGTATATGAGAAGCACCACCAAAGACGGTGACCAAGCAGTGAACTTGTCCCAAGCCTTGGGCATCACTGTTGGAAAGATGAGACGCGGTGAACTAGGAGCACAGTATAAACAAGCGTACTGCTGGGCTTCGTTTGCGATGCATGGCCTGTGGTTCTTTCCGGATTTCGACAGTGAAACATGAATCATACTCAGAACTACTCAACTTGCTCACACTTCTTTCGTATGTCATATATTCGCGATATACTTAATGAACAATGACCGACGAAAATATCGAACGCCAATCGCCAAGAAGCCGAATGACTTCGAATTGAATGAGTACGTGAGTAGTAATTATGGACTTCGTATCTTCTGCTACGAAGTATCTTCTTGACAAAAAAAACTGTGTGAAATGTTAAGCATTTTTCTGTATATGCTAAGCTGATAGAAGACAGCGCAGTCTGTCCGTCTTTCCGATGTCTTAGGGTTGACTTAATAGAATGCTATAGGCAGCTAGCCTATCAATTTAATGGCCACATACTGTCTCATAGATTGATACCCTCAAAATAAATATGTACTTTAATAAATTTCTAAGATTAAACCTTTTAATTTTCTAGGATAATGCTAATAGGAGAAACTCAAGTTGCGGGCCTAAAACGGACTACGAAGTTCTTTACATAAGAAGGTTCCCTCTCAAAGCCACGATAGGAAAATAAAAACACTAAGAAGTAAATTAAACAGATCCGGTTAAGTTAACTGCCTAAATCATCTACTTGTTCAATATCTCCCCATCAAAGACCGCCAACTGTTTATTAGTTCTTATCAATTTTGAGTCCGCCCAGGGCAACATGTCCCGTATTTATAGCCGAAGTCAACCAACTATTTAGATGCTACATCATGCTGTATTTGGTCAATTCTGATTGACTCTTGTGGAGACGCAAAGAATAAGCTTCAAAGCGCTGAAGAGTGTAATGATGCAATGGCTCGGTTTATGTGCGATGAAACCCTTCTTGCCACACTATGGAGGGCCAGATGAGCTTCATTAAGAAGACTTTTTGGTGTTTGCCCCGACCTCTGACAATCTCCATACCACAAAGTCACTCGTCATCTGACCATGACTACCGAAATTGGACAAACTATCGATTCTATTTACTGATCACTCACATTTGCCACCTCAGCTACGAAGTAAATAGCCCAGCTTGCTCAGAACCAGGCAAGGTAGGCTACGGGCACTACGTCTCTGGGTGACAAGGAAAAGGCTTCAATTTCAGAAACTAATTGCCTCGACTAGTCGTTGGCGTGCCGGGAATCGAGTCTCAGTCCATAGCGGGAGCCAATCAAGTTTCAGAATCAACTCCCATTCGGAAATATTGGACTAGCATCTCAGCTTTGGCCCTCGAAATCAATAAAGTACAATTAGGACAAGATAATAGTGAACTAAGACTCAGCTAGCCATGAAGCGGACGGTTACGAGCCGTGGGGGCGGCATCTTCATAGCCAATAGTGCATATGCCCGAGCAAGGCAATTTTGGATCGTTCGCTGAACCAGGAATGCCTTACACCCCTCTAACTTCTTCGGATACGGCGCGCCCAGAATTGGTCCAATGTGCATTTATAGATGAGAGAAGATGATCAATATTCCAGTGTCCCTCCACTCCTAGTATGATATAAAGTATTGGCATACAACTGCCATCTCGGCGTTCTTCGGCTCTGACCCCATCTCCTCAAGACTACAGCCTGCGTTCTTCAGTTTTGAACCTCAATATCTCACACGACTTCCACAGATTAATCACTCTAGTAGGCTTTTTCAGGCAATTAGACGGACTACTCAGATTGCATCACAAAACCCTGACATTGTCAAGACACTGGTACTCAATCTGAGTCACGATTTCAACGGTGTTGCCACAAACGGCGTAACAGGAGATAAATCTGCGGACCTCAGCGGCTTACTAGGCAGCATCTTTCACGTTTCTAATACCAGGACCTTTGTTCTCGCTGGGAAAGCCTTGTCTCACGATCTTCGCCTCGACGCAGCTTTTTTCCAGTCTCGGAGCCCTACCGAAGAGGTTACTGGGGCCCTCAATTCGTTCGCCCGCTTTTGCCGTTTTCACCCCAGCCTCACATCAACCATGTCCACTGCTGCTGGTGCCTTGGGCACAATTCCTTCAGCATATCCCGGAACACTCATTTCCAATATTCTCGCTGGTGTTCCTCTATTGGCCGGCACGGCGCCATTCTCCTCTAACCATCCCAGCAGCGGGATGCTGAATGGTATTCTGGCAAACGCTCGACACAGCATGCTGGAAATGCTCGACAAGACGCTCGCTCTAGTATCAGTCTCCGAGCAATGGATGAAAAACATCCCTGGCGTGCCCACAAAAAAGGAAGAGATCGCTCAGTGCGCAGCCTTTCAGAAACAGGCCCTAATCTCTTGCAGAATGGCCATGGAGAATTCACGTCTGGCCAACAACGCCTTCATGGACTTCAATGGGTGTGCCAGAGAGGAAATAAGTCGTCTTGAGGGCGAGATTACTTTGCTGAAAGACAGAGCCTTGAGCGTAGAAGCTCAGTACAATCAGGAGATTAAGCAAAAGCGCCCACCTCAATTCGCGGTGTTTCAAACCTTGGGACTTACTAATGGCCCGAAAATCGACACGCTTGAAACGCAAAGGGACTCTGAAATAGTTAAACTCAGAAATCAGATCATCAAACGCACTCAGGACTTGCAAAGCGGCAACCAATTCATGGCAAATTCAGGGTTGTGGGTCGAACTCTGTGAGCGGACAAGTGGTTATCTTGGGTCTATTTACAACATTCTCACAGTTATTGGATACGACATTGATACCGATGCCGTTACATTTACGGACCTGGTGAGCATCCAGTGGGATCAGATTCGCAAGGAGGCTGAGGAGGTGAAGTCATTTCTGCAGCCTAGTAATGGTGCTACGGACATGATGGGTATGAATGTCGAAGTCACCGACATGTAAGCGAATTCGACGCTCGTACATACGTGTATTGTTTTGCCAGCTGCAGCCTTGCTTCAGCAGCGATGCACCCAAACTAAGAACCCTACTATCATATGCCGCAACATCAATTAGCTAGATGTACAGAGAATCACGTACACTGATGGCATTGCCGAATACCTTGACAACGTCTCCAACCGCAAAATCACCATCTATATCATCAACGGCATTCGAGAAGCGTATTTGCAAACAGCCACCCTGCACTATGACACCATCGAGTAAATCAGCATCGTGACCATATCGCACTGAAGACTGTATGCGTCTAGGTAAAGCCGGAAGTGATGAGAGCGAGTGGTGTATGGAGGGGAGGAGTGAAGATGAATGTGCTCAACATTGTGGACTGTCGTGTTTCTCTGACTAGAATTTGAAACAAAAATTTGCTCTTCAAGCTCGTATTAGTACGGGTTGTCTGGAAAGAATTACTGCTCTCACGAAGTACCTGTCTGAAGGAAGCCACAGGGATATGAACATTTATGGGCAGAGACTATGCGCGCCGAACCACTTTGCAAGAGAACTAGAGTGAGCTAATGTTGGAATCCGGTAACCATTTATCTCAAGAGGTGGCTACCGGGATATTGGATATAAACATGCACTGGTTTGATAATATATTGAACAATGAAGTACTGATCGTTATCTTTGCACATTGATATGGTACCTCTATGAAGCGCTCTAACTTAAGCAATGTCCTCAATATCGCAGTCTAATCTACAGACAAAGAGGCAGCTTATTCTGCAACTTGGTTAGATAACTTCCAAGAATATTAGAAGCTTTCCAGATCACATCAGGATACTGCCGGCCACGAATCTGGTAAGCTGGCTACTTGATAGGTCGAGTACCCACAAGGATTTTCTCTCAGAGTATGTATAAGAGCATCGGGCAGCAAATATGTTCCATCTACATAGCTGCAGCCTGATCCAACCACATACGAGCGGGGTCGAGACGGCTGCCATATTTTCTTATTTTTGCTCATTTCATCTCTCCCATGTTTTTGTTGTAGAGTCTCGCTAAAGTTCTACGATGAAGCTCACTGAGCTCAATTGATAACATTTTGATTCCCCAGCGAACATGTCGAACCCGGAAAATTACACAGTTGGTTGGATCTGTGCCATCAGCACCGAGCGTGTCGCCGCCGAAGCTTTTCTAGACGAGAAGCACGAAAGTCCTGAAGATGTTTCTGTCCATGATAACAATGACTACGCTCTGGGGAGAATGGGAAGACACAACGTGGTCATTGCCGTCCTACCTGACGGCGAGTATGGAACAGCTTCTGCAGCTACTGTTGCGAGAGATATGTTGCACACCTTTCCGAATATTAGAATTGGCTTGATGGTGGGCATTGGCGGTGGTGCACCAAGTGCCGACCACGACATCCGCCTGGGCGACATTGTTGTCAGCGCGCCTCGTAACGGCAAAGGAGGTGTATTCCAATATAACTTTGGGGAAACGATGCAGGATCAAGCATTCCAACAAACCGGATTCTTAGACCAGCCACCAATAATCTTAAGGACGGCCATCGCCGGGCTTAAAGCGCAATACGAGGCTGAGGGTCATGAGTTTGAAGAAACGATTGATGGCATTCTTGCCAAAAAGCGAAGGCTTCAGAAGAATTATAGACGGCCAGACCCGAGTAGTGATAATTTATTCCAAAGCGAAATAGTCCATCCGCCAGATGGAAGAAGCTGTGCAGCGGTTTGCCTCGATAATCAGACCAATTTACAGCCTCGACATAAACGAACAGAGGACGATGATAATCCAACAATTCACTATGGCACCATCGCTTCGGCAAACCAATTAATAAACAATGCGAAGTTGAGGGACAGGCTTGCAGCCGAGAATAATGTGCTATGCTTTGATACGGAGGCTGCAGGGTTAATGAATCACTTTCCTTGTCTGGTCATCCGAGGAATTTGTGACTACTCAGACTCGCACAAAAATTCAGATTGGCATGGTTATGCGGCAATGACGGCTGCTGCATACGCCAAAGATCTTCTCATCCGAATACCCCCCAGGAAAATTGAGTCTGAAAAAAGGATCACTGATATAATCATGAGAGGTGAGCTCTCAGTCTATTCCTTTTCGGTAAGATGCACTGCTAATAGAGCAAAGTTGACGAAAAGATCACTGAAGTCGATGAAAAAATAAATGATATCAGCCAAAGTCTCATGTTTATCAAGCTTCCAGTTGCGGAAGGGGCTGCATTTGACTCCCACGCCGAAGAGCACAACCCGACTTGCTTACCAGATACGCGAGTTGAGTTACTCCAACATATCGTGAGCTGGACTCAAGATCCAAGCGCCAAGTCCATTTTCTGGCTAAATGGGATGGCTGGAACAGGAAAGTCAACTATTTCACGCACCATCGCCAAATCTCTTGTCAGAACCGGTCATCTAGGCGCCAGTTTCTTCTTCAAGAGAGGCGAGGGCGATCGGGGAAGCTCGACAAAGCTATTCACAACTATAGCCGCTCAACTGGCCATAATGCAAACCGAAATCGGGACTCATGTCAAGGATGCAGTCAAATCAAATTCTGACATCGGCAACAAAGGGCTACGAGAACAGTTTAACGAGCTCATCTTACAGCCTCTATCCAAGGTTCCTCCAGATCAGAGAAAATCAGTCTTTATCGTTATAGTCATCGATGCCCTAGATGAGTGTGACCTAGAAGATGACGTTAAACTTATCATCCGTCTCTTCAATCATGACAAAAGATTGGGGCTAAGAATCTTTCTCACTAGTCGGCCGGAGCTCCCAATTCGTCTAGGATTTTCTGCAATCCAAGGAGTATTTCAAGACGTAATTCTTCATGAGATATCTGAGCCTGTGATTCAGCATGATTTATCGGTTTTGATAAAACATGAGCTACAGATAATTCGAGACAACTATAATAACACAGTGCAAGGATATCGACAGTTGAAGAGAGACTGGCCTGGCCAATCCAGTATTGATACTATGGTTAAGATGGCAGTTCCGCTTTTTATTTTTGCCGCCACTATATGTCGGTTTCTTGCCGACCGCAAATGTGGCAACCCTGATGATCAACTTCGCAAGGTCCTAGAATATGAAACCAAAAGCCAAGAGTCTAAACTCGACGCGACCTATCTACCTGTCCTTAATCAACAGATCGCCGGGCTTACTGCAAAGGAGCGAAACGAAGTGTTGCAGCAGTTCAAATACATTGTTGGCAGCATTGTGCTCCTGGCAAGTCCTTTATCGACATCCAGTCTATCACAGCTCCTAGAAATTTCTATGGATGTCATTGATACAAGATTAGATATGCTTCATTCCGTCTTAAGTATACCGCAGTCATCTGAGACTCCAATAAGACTCCTGCATCTATCTTTTCGCGACTTCCTTGTTGATCCTGAGAAGCAAGGGCTGAACCCGTTTTGGATCGATGAAGCAGAGACTCATGCAAAAATAACAGACAACTGTCTGCAAGTCATGAAAGGGTTCCTTCGAGAAGACATGTGTAGCTTACGATTACAGGGACTGGAAAGTTCCACAGTTGACCGTGAAAAGGCAGCTACATGTATTCCTGCCGCGATCCAGTATGCATGCTTAAATTGGGTATTCCACCTTCAAGGAGCAAATTATGGGGTCGAAAACCATGCAAAAGTACTTCAATTCCTGGAAGAACATTTTTTACATTGGGTTGAGGCATTGAGTCTGATACAGAAAACACCAGAGAGTGTTAAGATGATTGCAAGCTTACAAGGACTTATACCGGTAAGTTTTCTTTTCTTTTTTTCTCAATAAAACTAAGCAAAAGTCTACGATATCAAGTGGTTAACTTGATGACAGATGAAGAGTAACAAGCAGCTCTCTGGATTTTTATATGATGCTCTGCGTATCCTTCAGTCAAATTTACAACTAATTGCCAGTGCACCCCTTCAGATTTATTCTTCAGTCCTTCTATTTGCCCCGAGCGAGAGTATCGTGAGAAACCTGTTCAAGGAGAGAATGCTCAAGTGGATATCCCTCGAACCGAAAGTAGAGCGCAGTTGGAGCCAATGCATCAAGACACTGGAGGGTCATCAGGGTTGCGTTAGTTCCGCGGTCTTCTCTCCCAACTCATCGCTTATAGCATCGGCGTCAAAAGATAAAACTATTCGACTATGGAATGTTAATACCGGCGAATGTATTGAAGAATTCAAGGGCCATAGCGAAAGCGTTAAGTCGGTGGTCTTCTCGCATGATTCTTTATCTGTGCTATCAGGCTCACAGGATACGACTGTCCGTCTGTGGTGCATTGATACGGGTGAATGCGTCCATACATTCGAGGGCCATAATTCCTCAGTTATATCCGTGGCTTTTTCGCGTGATTCGTCATTTGCAGCATCAGCATCATCGGATAATGTTATCCGGCTATGGCGTGTTGACACGAGCGAGTGTGTCCATATACTGGGCATTCCGGGTAAAGATGGTGATCATCAGATCTCTTGTATGACCTTTTCACATGATTCATCGATTCTGGCATCAACCTTTGGTTATATGGTTCCCCAGCTATGGGACACGAATACCGGCACGTGTGTACGGGCGCTTTTTAGCTGTGATGCATCACAACCTTACGACGGTGCTTCGCTGGCTTTTTCGCATGATTTATCACTTGTCGCATCAGCTTCTGGTTATCTCATTCAAGTGTGGCGCACTGATACAGGCGAGTGCGTCCAAGAATTTACAAGGAATCATAGTCATATTATTTGTATAGCCTTTTCACATGATTCATCTCTTATGGTATCAGCTTCATATGATGAAACTATTCGACTGTGGAACGTTAAAACGGGCGCGTATTTGAGAAAGTTTACAGGTCATAGCCTTAGCGTTACATCTGTGGCTTTATCGCATGACTCGACAATGATAGCATCATCCTCAGAAGATGGAACTATTCGGCTATGGCACAACAACTCAGATAACGATGTCCAGAAATTCGATGACTATAGCAATAAGGTTCTCCCGCTACAGCGTTCCGAAACAAGCAGCAACATCCAAGAAACTACAGGGCATAGCGATTTCATAGGTAATATGACCGTTTCTCACGACTCATCGCTCGTGGCAACGTCTTCATACGACGGCACCATCCGAATATGGCACGTTGAGACAGGAGACTGCGTACGAGAACTCAGGGGATGGCGTGTGTCTCGGGATTCTCTGCAAGAAGAATCGCTTATGGAGCATTATCACATCATTTTCTCACATGATTCAGCATATCTGGCTATCGGTACACTCTACGAAAATTGTCTCTGGATATGGAATGTTAGTACAGACGAGCGTGTCCACGAGCTCTTATATGACGGGTACACGCCGTATGTACATGTAGCCTTCTCACATGATTCATCACTTATAGCATCAACTTCAAAGGGTACCATCCCCTTATGGAGCGTTGATACAGGAGATTGTGTCTTTGAACTCGAAGCTAAAAATACCAGTGAGTTTTTGGCTTTCTCACACGATTCATCACTTATAGCATCGTCTTCAAAAGATATGATCCAGTTGTGGAGCGTCAACACGGGCGAGTGTATCCGCAAAATCATGAGGGGCGAATTTTCCTTTATCGTGGTGGCCTTCTCGCATGACTCATCACTCATCGCATCAAGCTCTGTTGACGGCGCCATCCAGTTATGGCGTACGAATACTGGCGAGTGTGTTCACGAATTTCACACGCTCAGAGGCGGCATAAAGGATATGTCATTTACACCTGATGGTTTACATCTGGTAACAGAATTCGGGGCGCTTATTACGCTCCGTGAGCAAATTATCCGTTTTGATGGCTATGGATTCAACAAAGATTACTCGTGGATTACATGGAATGGCGATAACCTGATCTGGGTACCTATAGAATATCGGCCGTCCGGCGGGTACTCCAACGTTGCAAGTAAGGGAACACTAGCTGTCGGCTGCATTTCAGGGCGAGTTTGGATTATGAGGTTTTCGGCATATCCTCATTCTGATATCAAACAGAGATTCTGACAAGTGAGTCTTGTATCTACGCAAGGATCCAGTTGTATACAATCTAACGCAATAACTACCATTGGCTGAAGGAAGGGTTTGTGCTTCAAAGATTATTCAATAGCCGGATGTAGTTTTCAATTTGCCAAATCACTGCATCCACTGAGCGCATATAACCGTCGACAATATTAGAAACAATATCAAGGTCCTAGAGCTCAGCAGCAAAGAGATGTCATGGCTAAACTGCAGACATTCAAACCATCCCGTTGAATCACACAGCGTGCATTGAGTAAATCCTGTATATACCATAATAAGGACGCCGTCATTCAACAAATCGAAAGTGGAGTCACATCCACCAAATCCTCCATCCGGATTGGCTTCCGTAGCTCAGTTGGTTAGAGCTTCGTACTAATACTTTCAAAGTCTCACGACTGCAAAGCCTTGGTAATGCGAAGGTCGCAGGTTCAAGCCCTGCCGGGAGCAATGCTCACCAGCCGCCGTTCGGATGGGATTTCTTTTTTGTTTTTTTTGCGAGTTACTTTATACATCTCTTTCCCATTAGGCCTCCTCTGTTTTACACATCTATGGAATAAAAGGGTTGTTTGTCGAGGTTGGAAGCGCGTCCCTAATTATCCATTTTTCTTCTCCTCCACTTACACACGATATCAACATATAGAGCTGCCTCACATTCACCCTTTCTTAATTAACATTTCACAATGGCTGGCTATTGCACTAAAGGACCAAACTTTTTATCATTTCAGCAATTCAATAAATGAAACCGAGTACCAACGTGGCATGAATAAAGGACACTCCTCATAGTATACACCAGTCCAATCTGTAGACACCATACTGTAAAAAGAAGCGAGATTACACACTCTGGTTTTGGCACCGCTTTCGTACCAAAGTAAAATGATAATGAAGATGGGCTGAACAGGGTAGCTCATCGAGTCAAGATTTAAAATTAGCGGTGGGAAGTGGGACGAGAAGTTGCAAATTATTTCATGTTTATTTTTTCTATTAAGAAGCATCCAAGCCCGGCGCTCGCGTGCTGGCCTCGAAGCATCAAGTAAATCCAGCTTGATGAAGCCAAGGCATTATCTAAAAAGAGTATCTATAAAGCTAACAAAACAGACTATCTTGAAACCCGCCAAGCCCGCCAACCAAGTGAGCGTCCCTCCCCCTCGTCGGGAAGATGAAGGACGTCTCACAGTGGCTCTGGAGTGGCAGGCTGGCTGCGTTGGGAGCAGTCAACAGCCTGTCCACTCTGAAGGGGCTAAGCGGGTCGGTATAAGATATACCTTTTAATCAAGATAGTAACTTCCAACATCCACAGACTTTTTGCTACGTAAACCTGCGGTTTCTATATCTACACATGCTGTTGCAAGGATTCAAGGCCTCGGGGCTTTAGCCGAGGTAATTATACAAGACCTTTAGTACTCATGCCATTAAGCGGTTCCGTTGACAGTGCCGTTGGCTTCATTTCTGAGCTGGCAGACCTCCTTGGTAACCTCGTCGAGGCATCCGATGGCGGCGGCTACCAGACCAAGGATGGGGAGGGAGGGGCTAAGCGGCTGGCTGATGTACTCCGGGTGGTATTGCACACCGACGAAGTAAGGGTGGCTCTTGATCTCAATGATCTCCATACGTCTGCCGGTATCGTCCTTGCCGACAAAGGACAAGCCAGCCTTCTCAAACTCGTCAACAAGGGCAGGGTTAACCTCGTAACGGTGTCGGTGGCGCTCATCGACAGTCTCCGCGTTGCCGTACATGGCTCGGAGCTTGCTGTCCTCGCTGCCAGGCTGGAAGTGCGTGGTGCGCAGGCCGAGTCGCATGGTGCCGCCCTTGGTTTCCTTGGAGCCCTCGGGCATGAAGATGACGGCGGGGTACTCGGCATTCTCGTCAAACTCTTCAGAGGTGGCGTTGGCATGTCCACACACGTTGCGGGCAAACTCGCAAACGGCCAGCTGCATACCGAAGCAGATACCCAGCCAGGGGGTGTTGTGCTCTCTGGCCCACTGGGTAGCCTTGATGATACCTTCTGTGGCTCTCTCGCCGAAGCCTCCGGGGATCACCACACCAGACGCCGAGCAAACATCGTGCCAGGCCTTGTGGTACAAGGCGGGGTCGGCCTCCCGGGTGGACTCCTCGAGATGCTCAGAATCAACCCAGATCAGGTTCAGCTTGCGCTTACAGTGGATAGCCGCGTGTTCTAATGATTTGTAGAGACTGAGGTAGCTGTCGTGAAGTTCGACGTACTTGCCAACCAGGGCAATGTCGATCGTCTCGGTGTAGTTCTTTGAGATGACATCCTTCCACTTTTGCCAAATTTCGGCACCCTTCTTGACTTGGGCTGGCTCAGGGGTGAGCTTGTCCAGCATCAAGATCGACTGCAGAACAGTGATCAGGCCCTGCTCTTTCAGAAGGACTGGCACCTGGTAGACTGTGGGCATATCTCGGACGGCAATCACCTGCTCAGGCTCGACCTGGCAGTGAAGGGCGATTTTGTTGATGGTATCTTGATCAAGAGGACGTTCACAACGGCAAGCAATCTACCGGGGTCGTTAGCTGAATACCGACTAGGCAAAAGGTAGATTTAAGCTCTTACCAAGTCGGGAATGAGACCAGCACTCCGAATTGTCTTGACGGCGTGCTGAGTGGGCTTGGTCTTTTGCTCGCCGTTGATGACGGGAACATATGAGACCTGGATGTTGATAAAGTTGCCCTTGCCACACTTGTGTCGGAGCTGTGTAAGCGCCTCGACGAAGGGCATGTTCTCGATATCGCCAACTGTGCCACCCTGTAGTCGAAGGTTAGAAGGAGCGCAAGCATAAGGACTGGAAGAGAGTATATACAAGCTCAACTAAGCGGTTGTCAGCGAGTGTCCAGTATAGCTTGTGACAGCGGATGCGGATGTAACATACTAATGCAGACATCAGGCTCGGCGCCCGACTCATCGATGGGGATTCTGGCGACCCGCTCAATCCACTCCTTAATGAGGTTGGTGACGTGAGGGACGACCTGGACGGTACGGCCCAAGTAATCTCCACGACGTTCCCTCAAGCCGACCTCCATGTTGATCTTGCCGGTGGTGATGTTGTGGTCTCGGGAGAGGTTGATGCCCAGATATCTCTGGTAATGTCCAAGATCCAAGTCACACTCGCCACTGGGACACCAAGAGTCAGTTTTTACCCCATGTAAAAGTTTTCTCCCTGTGCTCGAGATTGTCGACTCCGGTAGGAGATGCTTGTCGTTGGCTGCCAGAATCGTTTTGGAAAAGGTAACAAGGGGCTTAGAAAGCTGCTTACCCGTCGTCCAGAACGAAACACTCTCCGTGATCTTTCGGGTTCATAGTTCCAGCATCAATGTTCAAATAAGGATCGATTTTCTACCGTCATCGTTCAAGTTAGAGGCCGATTCTTGACTTTATAAAGCGATTCCAGGGAAGTAATGCTCACGATGCAGGTGACACGCAGGCCGAGCGTCTTGAGAAGCTATTCGGGCGGTTAATATTCGAAAATCCGAGTCCCGCCATGGACGAATTCTAGAAGCATACCAGGCCCGTGGACGAGGCAATAATGCCCTTTCCAACACCTAGTAAACCGTTAGCAGACGTCAGATTATTGTTTTGGGTACGGTGCAGTACCGGAGATGACTCCGCCCGAAACGAGAATGTAACGCATGGTGACAAGAACTGTTCGTCAATATCGATGAGGTACAGGGATAGAATGACGATGACAGCGCATGTGAAGGTTTTAACAAGTTTGGAACTTTTTTTTTTTCCTTCTAATCGCGGACAGCAGGTCCGTGCACAGCCCCGCATCTGGCAGGTGGCCAATGATGCATCCGCGTATGGAGCTCCATCCGGTAAATCTGCACACACCGCCCGGCAGTATTTGGAACGTCTGCATATGCATGCTCTTAGTGTATCCGAGCACGCTTTTGCCCGACTGCCGCGTAGAATCATGTGAATTGCATAACCTCGATATCGCATGGCTCACAGCTTTATTGACTCTTATCATGCATGTGATGGTTCCTCTGGTCATTCTGGATTCAGCCAAATGACACCGGATGAGTCTGTTGACTTCTCGGCCGAGTCGGGGAATTACAATCAGGGATTAACACCTGCCAACCAGGGTCGCTGCGGCTACCCGGGCCTCATACGCTCTATACATGCGCCATACAAGTGGTTGCGAAAACGTTTGCAGAAAGAGGCATCTGAGATTTAAATGGTTTATTATTCAACATATTGTTTGTGCTTAGAATATTGTTTGCGTTTCAAATCTTCCCCATCCTCCTTTTAAAGGTATCATCTCTCGTCATCGCATCTATGCCAGAAGCTTCGCTTATCCAAATTCGTATGTCCCCCCAAATTATCTTCTATCGGCATTTAGAAATAAAAAATGCACTTCATTATTTATCCTTCAAAAACTCCTGTAACTCCTCCATCTCTCCACTGTGGTATATCATGTCGTAAAACAAGCCTTTAGAATTGTACAAGTCTCGGGGAGAACCGTATCTATCGAAAGTTAGCAGTTATGCAACGAAATAAGCGCCGTACCGCTGGAGATATGGCTACTTACTCTACTACTTTGCCAGCGCCCATCACGACCACGGAATCATAATCGATAATGGTCCGCAAGCGATGAGCAATCGTCACAAGTGTGCGGTCTCCGCCTGCAGATTCAAGTTCGGTGCGTAGCACTTGCTGAATGCCCTTGTCCGTTTCGTAGTCCATGCTGGCGGTAGCCTCATCTAGCAGCATCAGCTTGCTCTGGCGGATAAGCGCACGGCAAAGAGACAAGACCTGGCGTTGGCCATGGGAAAAGTTCTCTCCGCGGGCATCTACCGGTGTCGACAAAGAAATTCCTTGGGACTGTCCGTGAACAGAGTCATCTACACCGTCGACAACCGTCTCATCAGAAGAATCGTCACTAGAAAATGACGCGATGCCCTTGCAGTTTTCCAACGCCTTCTCGAGAATCGCCTTGGGAATGAGGCTGGTAGGATCAAGATTAGACTCCACAGTTCCGTTGAACAAAGTCGCCTCCTGAGGGATGATTGTGAGACCTTCACGCAACCTGCGCCGGGGAATTTTGGTAATGTCAATCCCGTCGTATAAGATTTGACCAGAGACAATGTGCGTAAACCGCAAGAGAGAAAGAACAAGAGTACTCTTGCCAGAGCCCGTTCGTCCGACGACGGCAACTCGCTCTCCAGCTTTGAACTTGAGATTGACGTCCGTGAGAATGTTGGGGCCATCAGGATCGTATCTAATGGTGACGTTGCGAAACTCGATTTCTCCCGACTTGGGCCAGTTCTTGGGAATAACATGGCTTTCATCATCCGCAAATTCCCCTTCTTCGGCATATGTTACATCGTCTTTACCTTCAGGCTCCAATTTGACATATTCTTTGACGCGATGGAAGCTCTGCATCTCTACCTCAAGGTCGTTCATGGCTCGTACGAGCATGAGAATAGTCTGACTCAACCCGTTGGCATTGTTAAGGGAGAACCCGACCAAACCGGCGCCAACTACTCCAACCTTGGAGAGTGCGATAATGCCAGCAAAAAGAGCGACCACGGAAGTCACAAAGTCTACTCGCATAGCTACCCAACGGTTGCAGTTATAGTTGGCCTCTGCTGCTGCCGACCAAACGCGCAGCTTGGATGCTAGATCGTGGCCAAAAGTTTCACTCATGCCTGCCCTAGCCCTGATGATGGGCAGCCCAGCCAACGTATCGGCAAACTGGGAGAAGACGGGTGACTGTGCGGACGAAGCAAGTCGCTTGATGATGACGGCTGTTCGTGTGTACATCTCACCAACCACAACGCCAAAAATGCAGGTGAAGAAGGCGGGTATCATGAAAATCGGCATAATTGAACTGACGGCGGCAATACGAGCAAAAAGCATCATGATGGAGTCAAAAGTCACCCGGAGCATGGAGCTGAGTCCAGAATCAATCGATGCCATGTCGCCGGAGAACCGATTGGTGATGCGACCGATGGGGATCGTCTTGAACCATGATAAGGGGACTCTCATGACCGCCCGGATGAAGTCATTGTGAAGCTTACGACCAGCACGCCATGCACCCCATTCGAAAGCGATAATGACGAGGCCAAAGGAGATTATCTCGGCAAAGGTGAAGGCGGCATAAATACCCATGTAATAGGCAATGTCCACGTGAGCGTTGTTATTGTAGGCCTCTACCCATATGCCCATCCAATAACTGGACGCGAAGAAGAAGACGTTGGAGCCGGCGAGGCCAACCAAGCAAAAGACGGCGAAGAGCGGGTGTCCAAAGTATTTCATATACTCCAAGGAGGCCAACCGACCGACCTTGCCTGATGCCTTCATTTCCTGATTCACAATGTCTTTGGCCGAGGTTTCGGTGCCCACCTTTGCCGGGTCATTCAGGGCATCTCCACTAGATTGAAGTTCAGGCTCCGGAGGGGTTTCTGTGCCGGTTTCGGTTTCGGTGTCAAGGTCATCATCATCTCCTCCAAGGATTTCGGCAATCTGGATAGGTCTGCGAACTGCACCAATGTTGGCCTCGGCACTCTTGACTTGACCCCTTTCGAGGAGGACGGAAAAGTCTGCCTGTGATGAGATCCAAGGAACTTGAGTGACGAGAACAACGGTCCTGCCTTTGAGTAGATCGCTACAGAAACAGTATTTCCAAACGCCAGCCGAGGTCTTGGCATCGAGAGCGGAGAAAATATCATCTAGAAGCAATAGAGAAGCCTTGGAGTATAGGGCTCTAGCCAAGGCAACTCTAGCTTTTTGTCCTCCAGACAAGGATGTACCATTCTCGCCTACGACAGTCTGGTCGCCGTCAGAGAGCTCCTTGAGGTCTATATTGAGACAGCAAGCTTCAATGACTCTGTCATATCGAGCGCGGTCCATGGGGCTTTGGAAGAGGATATTAGCTTGGATTGTATCATTCTGGAGCCAAGCAGACTGCGAAGCAAAGGCAATGTCGTTGGGCGCGGTGACCTTGCCGCCCTCTAGATGCGTTTCACCTAGGATCGCGAGCAGAAGGGTACTCTTCCCGCTTCCACTTTGGCCGGTAACGACGTTGAGACCACCTTCGACAAAATCTAGCGAGATGTCCTCGAGGCGGAAGGTGGCCTTCTTGTTCCGACGGAACGAAGCGCCTTCGATTCTCAGGGGTCCAACGGGATATCGGAGGAGGGGCACAGTACTATCGAAATACTTGTCGAGCCGGTTGAAGGCTACGCTTGCGGCAGCAAAGTTTCTTGAGAAAGCACTGGCCATCATGATGTTTCTACGGATGTTCTTGACGAGGAAGGCGGCAGTAAAGGCGGTAGAAGCGTCAAGGGGATGCTTTTCTACCCCGACGTGCAATCCAAGCATGACGAGGAGGCCGATGTACGGAAAACATTGGGTAACTTGGTTGACCATGGTCTGCAGGACAGCCACTCGCCACAATTCCTTTTGTTCGGCCGCCCTCGACTCGATGATTCGGTTCGTGATGGGATCTTCCCAGGCAAAGTACTTGATGGCGCGGATGGAAGCCAGATACTCAGCAACAAGAGAAATGCGTGTATCTTGCGCTTTTCTCACCCGTCTCTGTGCGCCATACATCTGACGGCCCATGTACACGGATATCGGAGTAGCCAACAGCAAAATGGCCGTTCCTACCAGGGATGCCCAGCCCATCATTTTGTAAAGGCCGAAGAGAGATATGATGGTACCTGCAGGAACACCCGTGGAAACCAATATGACATCTCGTGCTCGATAGACAGCATCCACGTCAGCGGCCATCAAATTTGCCAAACGTCCAGCAGACGTCGATTTCTGGGCGCCCTGCGCCTCTTTCTCCTTGTCGGCTTTTCCTCCTGCCTTGAGATCAAAGGGATCTTCCTCCAACTCCATGGACTCCAAGGCCCTGTGATATAGCTCCTGAGTCATGGCAGATTTGACTCGAACAATCAGTCTGGTTGAGTTGAAGACGTATTGCTGAAACAAAACGGATCGAGACAAGGGCCCGACAAACATGAGAATAAGCCATACAACCGGATGATATTGGGCACCACTAGGGTTAGCGAGATAGTCGAGTAGACGATACATGCCATACGGGGAGACGTTTTCCAGTGTAAAAGCGGCGGCAGCCCACGTGGCCATCAGTAACAACTCCTTGCGTTGAAATTTCACGGCTGTCCACAGAGTCTTCTTGTAGAGCGCCCGGGCCTTCTTGATCTTCTGGAGTAGATACATGGGCTCATCATACCAGGCTAGCGTTGGGATACCAGACATGTCAAGCTTTCGTCTAGTGCCCTTCCATACGAGGGGTGTCAGCCACTCATAAGTGAAGTAATAGTTAAACCAGCTGCAGGTCTCTTCAGGAGCAGGATCATTTTGGTCCGTGTAGCCCGGAATATCATGCTTGATGGTAGGTGGTACCCATTCTCGGGGAGTAACCAATGCGACAATTACGGCCGCGCCCAACGAGACCAGGCAGCCAACGATGCCGGCATCCCCAACACATTGATCCGTGCCAATCTCAATACAAGGAAGCAGCTGTGCGGCTGCTAGAACGAAAAACGTGGCAGTCAGGACATAGTTGATTTGGTGAAGAACGAGATGGCGCCAAGCGAGATCATGGCTGATGGGTCGTATCAAGCCGAGAACAAAGGCGTAGGCAACAGCAACAACGTTGAGCAGATGCACTCTGCCCTTGATGAGAGCCGCCGTCAAAAAGACCAGCGAAGCGATGCGGGCGGCTTGCGACACAATTTCGTAGGGCCATTTAATCGACGATGCCTTGGACCTGGTAGTTGGCACGGAGCTCTTGCGATGCCGAATAAGACGAAAAGTCAGCCAAGCCGCCGAAGTGGCGAGAATCGCACCCTGAAGAATACCAGACCGAGCAAACTCAGAGACGCGACCTATCCATTCAGTCTCAGAGGTATCGATGCCGAGGCTGAGAATTGCAGAGGCATATTGTCAGCGGGAGAAACCAGACGGAGGTTGGGGGAAATCAAGTATCGGATGTATTTCATCACGCAAGAAACGAGAGGCGCACGCCATTGTGCCATCCAGACAGCGAAATGCTGACCAGATAAAGCTTCCATGGGATACACGTACCGACTTAGAAAGGTGGGAGGTTCCCGAAACAGCAGCTCGTCTGTACTGGGCGTGAGCAGCTGCGTGCCAAGGCGGGATAAGACGACGTCCATGGTGCCGTCATCCAGAGGTTCGCCTTTGCTGGAAAGAAGGCTGAAGCTGTAGAAGAAGAATTAAAAGTGAGGAACAAAGAAACGGTTCGAGTTGGAGTAGAATCATGGAATGTACCGAGCGCAGCGAGTGGGTCCTCCCAGAAGGGTCAATCCATGGATGGCAAATTCGCCCAATTAGACCCCTGTAGCCGGCCCTGTGGCATCACCGCTCGTAGGCCTCTGCGGCGCTGTAGGCCCTGCATCAGAGGGTGTCGCAATCCCTGTTGGCGAACTGCAACATGCACCGCGGCTGCAAAAATCCCTGCGCTAGCCCCCCCACAGTTGACCGATATGGGGACATCGGATGCAGTCGTCCTGTCGGCGCTTCGTATCTTACAGTCAAATGCCGTCCATTGTTAATAAGGGGGGGCCTATGAGAAAGCGGACAGCTTGAGGCTCTCACCGTTTCTTCAAGCAGACGCTGGGATGGTGAACAAACCGAGCACTCGGCCCATGCTCTGGACCCTTGGGAGAAATGCGGTCAACAAGATGCCACGGATAAGAGGTGATGATGCTCTCTTCCAGACTAGGCATGTCTCATACGATTGCTGCCATTGACTAATGGCGGGTAAATGCCAGCCCTGATATCAAATCTAATAAATTAGTGAGACTTAGTAGGACGGCAAGCCGAATAAATCAACTTCGGCGAGCCAAAAACGTCGGCGCCGTGTCGTCCTTATGCGGTTCAAGCGGCATCGGCAGAGCTGCAACCACCGGAGGGTCAAAAAAGGCGCGCGCCCGGCTGGTCCAATTGCGTGTCAAGCGGCCATCCTTTTCGGAGGTTTGGGTGGCTGCCTTGATAGAAGTCTCACATATGGGTGTGATGTGCAGCATCGCAACCAACGTGAGTTCTGGTAGATGAAATCGAGCGTCGAGAGCAACAGGATAACATGCGGTCTGTAGATGCGTGAACCGGTCGGCATGCCGTATCCCAAGCCGGGTGGTCGGACAGAGAGAGAATGCCAGCTCCGGAAAGTCGAGCCCTGGCTAGCCCATGTCGCCCTCCAAGGAGTCTATCGCGTGCTCGGCAACTCGGGTATCTGGCGAATGTTGTCTTGGCTCGCCAGGAACACTATTGGCCATTCAGTTGAGTCATTCATCAAAGTCGGAATAGTATATATGAAGTCGCAACACCACAGTCCTCCCGACGTCTACGAGGACGCCACACAACACTGAGAGTGCGTTTGCAAGGCCATTGGAACACCAATCCACTCACACTTGGACTGTCTCGCAGGTCGTCCATCAACCATCGAAGCTAATATAGCCTACAACAGGCAACGACGGAACCAAGGCCGTAATCCTGGCATCTAAGCCACACTCTGTCCCCGCAATGGATCGGATCGGAGCCGTATCGGCAAAGTATTATAGCACGTTTGATGGTGTTGTGTTTGAAGGTTCAACGATTATGTGTGCAATAGCAAAAGACACATGCCACTGCCTCACAAAGATGAACGATATAAGATGGATGATCAGTCTGAAGCTGAAAATGGTTTGGTGTTGAAAACTGTAGCGATGTACTCGCTGTACCTCTACCTGTAATTTATCAGTGTACTACAAAAAGGGCAGGCGCAACCAGCCCAGCTTTTCATCTCAATCCCAATTCCTCCACACAAAACTCGTCTCGTAGTTTATCAATCATTCTTCGTTTCGGCTTCAAAACTCTCAGGTGAGAGAAAAGACCAGAAAAAGAAAGAGTCCACATTTGCGACAGCTTTATAGGGCAAGCTAAGTTCGCGCCCTCCATTAGCCACAATTGGTCCAAGCCATCAACTGTCTGTCATTCAGGTGTGCTGGCGCAATGGTAGCGCGCAGTCCTCCTAAGACTGAGGCTCAGGGTTCGAGTCCCTGGTACATCGATGTCTGCGAATGCCTTTTTTTGCAGCATGTGACAATTCTATTGTTATTATTTTTTGCCAGCTGTGTGAACATTTGCGGCAGCATTTTCAATTGCTTTGCAAGGAGGTCTACGAAGTAGTGATCAGCAATGCAGCAGCTAATACCAGGAAATGGTGAGATATCCTGTTTGTCCTCTGAACTAAACATGTACAGTATATACCATTCGTTTCTTTTCTATGTCTCTTGATTCATAAATAGGGTATACCAAAGAGATCAACATCTCTTCATCGCGCTATTCCCTCGTCTGGTTCACCACTCACACTCACAACGCTCGGATCATACGCCATACAGACTGCCGTCGCATAGTCGCCATCATGGCTAATCGAAATCATGGCACTCGCATCCTCATCTTCACCCTCATCGCCCTTGATTCGTGCCACAGGCGGTCCGCTCCCTAGACGCTCCTCGTTTCTGCCACGGCGCTCAATGACGACGTCGTGAAATGTGAGGCGACGGTGGGAGTGAGCCTTGATGGCGGCTTCTTTGGCAGCGAATCTATGTGAGTGCAGCATTCCCAGAGTTAGAAATTCCTTTCATATAAAAGTTTTCTTTCTCATTTCTATAAGAGAAGCAGTGTGCAAGTGTGAGAAAGTAATCTTACCTGCCCGCAACAAACGTAGCAGCCGCCCATCTCTCAGGATCCTGATGAGCAATTACTTCACTGCTCGGCGTTGTCCCAATACTCGGCCGAAAGTGTGTGCTTTCTTTTCTCGAAACAGGCCTATCGATTGGGCGATTCTCGAGACATCGCAGCCTGGGATCCTTTCTCGCCTGTTCTTCTGGAGAAAAGATGCGGTTCACAAATCGCATGCCCCGAGGGCTCCTCAGGATGCCATAGATGCGAGATATCCGGCATATATCCGTTCCGATGTTGAGCGGGAAGGGAAACGGCCTGAGAGGCTTCATCTGCTGCAACACCACATGAAAACTGAACGACAAGATAAAGGTTGATTACAATTATCGACACGAATGACAAGATCAAGATGCATTGTGCAAATGCAGAGTTGCAGTGGAGATGGTCTGCTCTATTGCCACGCCGGGGGTGGCTCCAAGGTGCTTATCGATACGGGTGGCCAAAGCTCACTGCTCCGTCGACGTCATCGATCCGTCAAGGAAAAGTCATAAGCAGAATGTCTCACGGGTGAATGATGCTTGTCTTTACGGAACAAAAGGTCCTTGCTTGGCAGAATGTAGGGATCATTGCATGCAATTATGAAGGAAGATTGTATGTTGTGTAACCAAGTGAACGCGGATCTGAGACACAGCCAGAACCGACCGATGCTACCAATTACGAGTACAGGACTGCAAATACCCTAATCTCAACTTAATTTCGTACGCCGAACCAAAACATGGCGATAAGCCCCTTGCCAACGCAGATCCACAGATCTGTGGTGCTACTCTCCCCTACGTCACATCCATCGACATCGAGACTCTTTTTGTGATTCAGCAAACAGGCTTTTCGGGTGATTCTGTCTGCTGTGAAACAAGCATCTTCTCACCGCCTCTGGGTTCACGGAGTCGGCGAGGAATTGATGGGCTTGATTCCACCTTAGGCGGCTGACTCGTTGAGCAGCGGCGCGCGTTCCTCGTCTCTGCTCGTGGTTCGCCTCCATCTGACGTCTCTGCCCGACATGGCTGGAACAGCAACGGTGGCTGTCGAGATGAAGAGAACAGCCATGATGACAAAGGCAAAGATCCACTGGAAAGCAACCACCTGGCGCTTGAACTGGGCGACGCCAATTGCTGCCGAGAGGACGCTGAGAGCAAAGCCCATGGTGTAGTCCTGGATTGTGATGATCAGTACCCGATGCAAGGGAAGCGATTGAGTAAACATGGCTTACATTGAAGGCAATAATGAAGAAGAATCCGTACACCAGAAGGGACCAGATGAAGACGTTGCCAAAGATTCTGGCCACCAAGCTGTGAGGGTGCGGCACCATGATGGCGCCGTTCCAGTAAATGGCCACAAACGTCCATGCCAACGGGCCTGTAGCAACAGGAACGTGGATGAAGCGCGGGACCGTGTTGTGGCGGAAATACAGCGAGCTGAGGTTGAAGAAGTTGAGAACCAGTATGACCTCGGCGATGTGGAAGTGCGAGTTCACAAAGAGGAAGACGAATACAGAGTGAAGCAAGTTGTTGAGGATGAAGTGGCTGCCGACGCCAGCAGCCGCGGCAACGACGTCGGCACTGCTGGAGAAGAGCGATGTGACGTATCCAAACTGGAGGATGAAGAGAACGACCCTGGATCACAAGTGTCAGAAGGCTTCAACGAGAATTGACGAAGCGATGGCGAGATTTACCAGTAGATGTCAGCGAGGATGTGGTTCATGGTAAAGGCGCTGGGATACAGGTAGTTCTGGTCCCATATGTTCCGGCGGATATGGTAGCCATCATGAGGCTCGTGAACGGCATAGTAGACGGTGACGACGACGGACAACAGCCACGAGAGCAAGGTCAAGATCTTGTATGCGACGATGGAGCCGTTGCTGTGCGTCTCCCTCTTGCTGAAGGGGTTCCCTTTGGTGCCAAAGTCAGCCAGCTGTGTGAAGGACGAGCATTGTCGGAATCATTTGTCTCTTACAGGACTGCCACCCAGCCATGATGTCTGCCTTGTTGTGTCAAACTCGGCGATGCTGCGAATTCGTATGACGACGCGACGCGGCCAGGGTACCGTACCTCGAGTACGAAGGAGGAGAACAAAGACGAGATGCTGGAGAATGAGAAAAAGGTCGATGAATGCTCACAAAGAAACCAATCGTCCCGGACAGTGGAAATTACTTTAGCTGCACAAGACGAAAAAGAGTAAAGAAGGGCAAGCTACTCAAATCGAGGGCTCCGAGTGGTTTAAATACCCCTTGACGCCATAAGCAAACGAGGCGACTGACTGTATACAATGTACATACAACGACACAAAGAACAATCCTCCATTACTCAATCGCCTCACTCTTCATTCGTCCAATTCACTCCAAAAGCTTGACACCCTTGAACTCGTCACCCATTTGCGGGGAAGCATGCAAACTCATCCCGCCACCAAAGCAGAGGAAAAAACAGAGACAAGCCCGCACACGGTGAATCGTCCCCCCTTGTCATACAAGCGCCAAACAAGGCCGCACGCCGATTTCTCTTGCGATCCGGCTCATGACGCGCAGCTCCCGTCACCATTTGCTTGCCTGTGTTCCCCAGCAAATGAAAAAGTACACGCCAAGTCGACAAGGATTCAAGGGGGGGGTGTAAGCATCACGCCCTTTGCCCCATGCTTCCCTTTATACTGTACGACTAAGACACGTACTGTAGCTTCATGGATGCGAATACAAGGGAAGAAAAAAAGGTTTATGCCTTTTGCTTCCCCCCCCCCGCCTTGTCACGATGCTCACCAGCTAGGCCGTCTTTTAGCTCCTCTTGAAGGCGGGAGGCGATGCTCATCGTGGGGATTCGTCTTTGCCTAATGGGTTGATCGTGTCTGTTCTTATTACACGTACTGTGGGGGAATGGGAGCAGGTGACCCCATCGGGCCACGGCCGTGGTGAGCTGAAAGAAGGAAGCTGTTGCTGTTGCATTCATCTGCAGTATGAAGTCTGGCTTCACGATACTGTGAGAATAGAGTGGTGATGCATTGCCAAGCCGACGTTTTAGATCATACGATACCTTGTGTACGCTGCTATTTTGACGATGATCCATGTACCTCTTTTCACATGTTCACACAGGTACTGATGGCATCTCAGCATCGCAACCAGCCTGCTCGAATCCCCCAAATCACAGCACCCGCAAAATGCCTGCACCAAATACCACAAATAGCTAATAGTTCACTAATAAAACCACCGCTAGCCTAGCCGATTGTTGCAAGCATCGCGATTCCAATCGCCGACTCCAACCCAACGAATACGACATGCCTACCCTAAATAGACACGTTTGGAGGCGCCGGCTCATGCATGTCTCTCCTCGGCCACCAACTAACCATAAGTTACATCCTTTCCCCAAGTATAATTCTTGGCATATTGTTTTTATCATGTATAAAAGAGCTGGTGTATGCAACGTTCAAATTTACACAAGACGAGCATAGTGCACGAATTCTATGGCTTCCCACTACGAGTCTCACCTTCAAATGCTTACTCCGTAGAAGTAATATTATATTGCAAAGGCGGCCCTTGATCTCCGCAAACCACAGCACGGCAATGTCTTTTGCTCACGTATCCGATGTTCTCATTGTCTCTGCACGTGGTTTGCTTTGTTGTTTAATATATTCATTTCACTCTATGCCCCGTTAGTTTTGGAACCATGACCGGGCTACAAGGATATTTAGATCATTTTTTTGTTGTGTATTGATAGTTAATCTATAATCCTGAATCGTAAGAAAAGAAAAGAAAAATATTATATTATGGCGAGATAAGTACAACTACTAACCCACTCATGAATGATGGACGCGTCACATACTCCATCAGATGGTCTTGCCTAATGAGCGCCAAAATGAAAAATAAAACCAAAACACCAAATTAACACACATTCTCAGCAAAGCTATACTCCATCACAATGCCAGTCTGTTTTACCATAGCACACGTATCCAACCCAACCCATGGTATAACCAGCATCACAAGTCGACCTCTCCAGACGCTCCATGCTGTCTCGCCAGTTGTAGTTCTCAACGATGGGTATCCAACCACAACCTCTCAATGCTGCCCGGAACATGACCCGACCGCGGCCCTTGGTCAATCCAATCTGACACACCAGCATTCCGGACATGCAAGTTCAAACCAGTGTCCATGGGCGTACCCTCTCCGCCAAAGTCGTGCCAGGCCCGAATCGTCGCCATCCTCCCACTCTCGGAGACACAGACTTCATAGTCTGTCGGGCACCGTGGACAAGAGCAGATGATGCTGACCCCCCTGTATCTTATGGCGTTTTCTATGGCTTCCTCAAGGAGAATAATCTCTCTGGCATTGGGGTTGGCCTGCCGAGCCAACCTGCCTCCCCGCCGTTTCCAGTATTTGGAGTTGATAACGCCCTTGCCAATGACACACAAGTGTGGGCAACTTGGGATGATGATGTTATGGAGGAGAGGCCGAGCAACGTTTTTCTCATCTGTAATAACCCACTCTTCCCGCAAGATGAACCGGCCATTGATAATCCTGGGCTTCGCCGTGTAGGTCTCTCTAATTTGTGGTTGAAACACGCATTCCGTGGTGAAACTGAATCTATGGGGACTCATCAAGCGAGCGAGGTATTCCTGGTGCGAGTTCCCCATGCGAGAGAGCTTTAGAGCAGTCTGCATGTGATTCTGTCGGAGAGAATAACCTCCTTCGCTGATCCTTCGTAGGGAGAGTTGAGCACCACAAGGAGGATCCTGCGGTGTACTTGGCGTATCCGACGTATCAACACGGTGCAGTCTGCAGCATCGTGGACACGCCCAGTGGTCAGGAGAAATAGATGCTAATCCTGCCCAAAATCGAAGCCTATCCTCGGGGGAGAGTTGAGCGAGCGCTTCGTCCCAGTTGCGAGAGAAGACGCACCGCAAGCCACGACCTGTCTGAGAAAGGACGAACTCGTCGTGTAAGTCCATCATATCGATGATATGGCGGAAAAGCTCTGGCGGAAGGTGGAATAATGAATCCATCTTGTCAACATTGCTGTTGCTCACGTTGTTGCCGTTGCACAGCAAGCGACGTAGAAATCGCAAACAGGACGGGATACCACCAATAGATATACCTGATCCGATTCAGTCGTAGTAATCAATATAGAAAAGCAGTTGGCGATATTGGTGTTTCGATGAAATAATAGTTTTCAAGCCGCCAACATTTACAGCACTGGTTCTGGGTAGCTTGATGCGAGACAGATAGTGTGTAAACACGGATATGATTGGTAGCGACGGTAAATACCTCGATGACTGTATTAATGAAGGCTGAAACAGCAGACGAGATGCAAAATCAGTTGAAATGGAAGTTCAAAATGACAGAAGAAGACAGGACCGGGGCTTCTTATGTCTCTATTTTGTCTCAACGTATATTCAAAACACAAAGATGCGCAACAGAACGCTCATATCGTGCACAAACATTCTTATACTTGTTTCAAATCCGTTCAGATCTTTCCAAAAACATAAACCAAGGCTCATTTCCAATCTCTCATACTGATTCACTCTAAGCTAGCAATTCAGTCATGTGCTATTTGAACCACAATACTGGACATCCATCAGCCTGTTTTTGAACGTAAACGTCAGCACCCTTTATGCCCGAAAACACATATTTTGTACCGCCTCATCAGCTATTGAACCGATCCTTCACAATTACCATTGAATTTTCGCCTCTCAGGCTTCTCATACTTTTGGTCCTTCAAAAAGACATTCACCAGCCGCCTTAGCAGAGTGTAACCATGGCGGGCGTCCAATTCTTGGAGTTCCATGCAAATTTACCACAAAAAATGCTTTGAACAAAACAGAATTCGTATTTCAGTAGGTACGTATTATTACACCACACACACTTAATTCCAGCCTTTGAATAGGAATCGTGAAGCCATCATAGAACAGAGATTAGGAAAAGAGTGATGTAGCACGTATGGAAAAGTAAGAGGAAATCATGCAAGCAATCATGTCTTTGCTCCAAATTATTCTTCGCACCATCTCCTAGAAATAAGAATGAGGATCAAACAATACAAACATTAGCAAGAGGAATCCAGCAATATCATGTTCAGCCATCCACATAATCATCAAATATAATCACATATCAGCCGCTCGTCAATATAAATAAAGGCCATCCCAAAGCACCACATTCATCCATCCACACATCAATCACCAAACTCCAAGTGTACAACAAACATAATCTAAATCATAAAAAAAACATATATATGCATACCTCTAAAACTACCAATCAACAAGTCTCATCTCAGGGTATCCGCATAATCTCATCTAAGCAGCATCCCTTCCATAGCAAAACAAAACAAAAAAAAGGACATAAATTACCACCGGCTAATCATCTCAAACCTCAAAAACGTCATAGCCCATAATCCCGTCATCTAATCTTCCATCTTCATTCATGAATCCGTCACAAGTCTCTCATTCTCATCCAACAACCCCGTAACCTTGCGTAAATTCTCGACCAAGCTCCTGCCCAAGCCAACCAAGAGCAACTTCTCCGCATTCGCCGGCAGACCAAGATACGTAGGGGGCTCACGCTCAGGAAGCTTGTGCACCCAGGCCAAAAAGTCTTGCAGACCCGTGCCCGATGGAACAAGGAGAGGGTCATCTCCCTCCACCAGCTTGTGGTCGGAGTCGTAGGCAGCAGGCGTGAGGAACGACGTAACCAGTTGTCCGAGGAGTTTAAAGTCGCCTTCATCGTCAATCTTGCCACCATACGTCTCCGTGACCAGGTAGCGAATCATGTCCCACGGAATGTTTTGCGGCGCAATGTTGGTTCGATTGCCAGCAACTCCCTCAATCCAGACGTCAACAATAAACGCACAGCATTCGTACTATGATCACGAGTCAGCAAAGTTCTAATTACACATCTGAAGGAGAGAAAAGGGTGATTCTTACGTCGCTATCATTAAACTCCCAGAAACCCTTCCAACCAAGGTTCGGCGCATATCGTAACCTCTCCTGCACAACAGCGTGCAAGAATGAAATCAAGAGATAAAGTCTCGTCCTCTCCACAGGGCTCTTAACCGCGCGCGTCGAAAGCGAAGACATCGAGTCCTTCATGTTGGCTCGCACACCGGCCGGCTGTTCATACATGAGCACGCGCGAGGCACGGAGCAAGTTGACAGGAATCTTGGGACTTGATTCCATGGATAGGAACAAGCGGAAATCGCCATGCGGGTTGAGCGACTCCATGCGCTTCTCCAGGCTCTGCAGCCACGTCGGCGCCAAGTGCACGTTCTTGATGAGGACCCACGATCCTGTCTCTGCCGCACTGCTGACGGCCTTGTCGGCGCTGGCCAGACCTTCGTTCGAACCCATGGCAATATTCGTGCAGCGCACGTTCATTCTCTGCACAAGACTGTCCACCTTGTAACTAGCATCGAAACCAGGGCTAGACACCAAGGCAATGGGGAGAGTAGCAGAAACCTGGCTGACAGTCTTGGTCAAATCATCCACAATATCAAACGTGTCGGATCCAAACACGAGGGTAGCAAAGCGCTCCGCCGCGGGAACAAAGCGATCCATGCGGAAAAGCTTGACCAGCAAGAGGGAGTAAAGAGCTTGATCCGTCTCCGAGGTGCCCTCTTCCCAAATCTGGGGCACCACAGCCTCGGCCACCTCCTCGGTAAAGAACTTGTCCCAGTCGCCACTCGGAATGGCATCGAGCTTCTCCTTGAGCACGCTCAGCTTTCGGGCATCCTGGAAAGCCGCATCCTTGGCATCGAGGTCGGAAGACACATCCACGCCCGCGATTCGGTTGTCAAGAATCACGTCAATCATCGACTTGTCCATCTTGTACGGGGACGCCTGAGCGAGAAGCATGGCCAGAGTGATGCGGTCCTTCTGCAGCAAACCAAGCGCCGTTCTCTTGAATGTATTGACAAAGAGGTCCTTGACGATGATGTCTCGGCGAACATTGTGATTCGTCTCCTTGGCCAAGTTCTTGTTCCCCCGCAGCACCGACTGGAAAATGTCCAGGAAATACTGCAGCGAAAACTGGTAAAAGTGGTTAATGTAGTGCAGCTGTTCCAAAACGGCAAACACTGCACTGCACGACTTGGCAATGATGCTATACTGCTGCGTAATCTCCTCCACTTCGGCCATGACGCCCTCCGTGTTGCGCATCTTGTCGGAGATGTCTGCCGCCTCCGTCTTGAGCGTCTCTAGCGTTTCTATGACCTTGTCGTCGTCCAAAATGTTACCACGAGACTCGTTGAGAGCCTGCAGCAACTGCTTCTCCAGCTGTCGAAGATGGACCTTGAATTCGCCCTGCAGCTTAATGAGGTTGGATCGCCTCTCGTCCACGTCAGGACGCTCCGACTTGAGCACATCGTTAAGTGACTGAGTCTGAAGACTGCTCTGAGTGACGGTAAAGTTGACAAAAGTGGTACGACTGCAAATATCCGGCGCAAAAGTAGCCGACGGATCTCGAGTCGAAAGGTAGAGCTTGAATGATGGCGAAAAGTCAATGTCTTGCTTACCAAGCTGGATGAGGACACGACCACCAGTTCGCTGGTACTCCTTGTTCAAGACGTGGTTGAGAATAGGGTCCAGATGCTCAGCGTCCTGGATGAGAATGGGGTTACCGAAACGCAGCGAACTCTCAAGCTGCTTTGTAAAGGTATCATCCAAGAAGCTCGTGACCGTCAGGCGGCGATCCTTGCACTCCTTCTGCAAGAATTCTGTAACTCTTCCAGACGGGTCAATGATGAGAGGATATCTGTTGAAGCGCTTGAGAATGATGGCGTTCTCCGTGCACAAGTCGTCGACCGGCAGTGTGTTCTCTTGCCATCCAAGCCGCTCATCCGCACTGGACAAGTATTCCGTCACCGGGTTAGGCGACTTGAACTGGATACCGGACAGATCCAGCTGGTGATACCAGTCGTCAATCATGTTCTTTCGGAACGTCTGATCGTACAGACCGCTATAAGCCAAAAACGCCGAAGCGACGAGAACATCGCCAACAAGGGTGCTGATTTGAGTCTCAAACGACTTGCTGCCTTCCTCCCAACGAGCCCTCTCAGACGACAAGCTGTCAAGAAGCCTGACACTTCGGTCGACCTTGAACTGAACCTTTGACATCTCCGCCTTGATGGCCTGGGTTTCGCTAATGAGAGTGGCATACTCCGTCTTGTAAGTGTTGATGCTAGACTCGAGCTCCGCAATGTTCTTCTCGACCGCCATGGCGCTGGCCTTTGTCTCGAGTGCCTGCTCCTCAAGCAGGCCCACCTCCTCCCTGAGAGGTCCGACGCGGTCCAAGATATCAGAATAGCTGACCTGGGCAATGACCCACTGGACAAGGGGACCACAGGCCCTGGAAGCGTGGTTCACCTTTTCAAACGTAAACTCGGGGTTCGACAAGAAGTCGTTGCGCATCCTGTTCCGCAGGCCCTTGGTCATCATCTTGGCATTGTCAAACATGATGATGCTGGCAATAAAATCTTCCCTTCGAACCACACCTTGGACCGCCTTCCAGTCGTTGATCTTGTGTCCGAGCAGGGTGCACACGGCATCCAGTGCAAGCCGGACACTCTGCGGAGGATTAGACATACCACGCACTTCGACCAAGTGCTGTCGCTTAATGTTGCTGACACTGGCCTTGGCCTCCTCGACCGCAGGCTCAGCCTTTGCCAAATCCTCGAGCACAACCTTCTTTCGCATCGCCACCTCCGCCTCTTGCTTCTCCAACGCCGCCTGAATCTCCAAGGAAGTGTTTTTCCTCTGCTCCGCCTCTCGCTGATCTGCAACCATTCGCTGCAGCTTTTCGTTTGCCTCGGCATCCTTCTGCTCGAGCTGTGCCTTCTTCTCCGCAAGACTGACACGCAAATCACGCACCTTGTCTACGGTATCTCTCAACTTCTCGAGACCGACGTTCAAGTGGCGCTGCTGCTCCTCCAGATCTTCGCGCTTCTCATTGTACAGTTTGACATATTGGGTAACAAAGTCCAAGAAGTGACGAGGAGTCAAGAACGTGACCTTGCCTTGTTGCTTGAGAAGCTTCTGGTTATACCGCTGCAGCGAGTAATGGATGTAGACCATAGAGTTGACGACCGTCTCGCGATGCGACGGCGGTAGCTGCAAGCCGCGGTAAGCCACCGGGATTGTGTCTGGAGCGTTGAAGCTGCTCTTATCCAGGTCGATAGAGTGTGTGAGTTCGTGGCCAACCTGGAACAGCGCCTGGTCCGACCAATCTCCAAACCAGTTCAGCACACATCTGTTGAACAAGGCCGGACTGGTGGCGGCCTTTGAACCCAGGCCACCCTCGGGCGGGTTCATGGTGAAGACGACGTGCAAGTTGTTGACAATCTGCTGGGTGAACCACTTGTACAACTCCTCAGGTGAATCAAGGTGCAAGTTTTGTCGCTGAGCACCTTCTTTGCAAGCCGTCATCAGGGCAACGTAATCGTCGCCCTCAAAGAGACCAGGCACCTCAGCGTTGGCAAGCAGTGTGTTCATGCGCTCCAGGAAACCAGAGTCCAAAACGTTGGCTTCGTCCATGATGAAGCAAATCTTCTCACCCTTGCAGCCACATCTCCGCAGCACGTCTCGCAAGTCTTCGTCAAAGTCTTCAGCCGAGTACTTGCCGTGAACCTTGATCTGGAACACCTTGAGGCCGTTCATCCATGCCACGAATCGCGAAAGCGTAGTCTTGCCACCGCCGCTCACGCCAATGAGAATCAAGTGACCCTGCGGCTGTCGGAAGACACGATCAATGCGCAACACATGCTCCAAGACGTCGTTGAAAAGGATAAGCGGAACATCAACCTCTTCCTCGCAGAAAGTCTTGAGACGGGCAGACACAAAGTCTCTGAGCTGCTCTCGGTCGACGGGGACGTAGTTCTTGGACAGCCAGTTAGAGAACAAAATGGGGCCGCCAAGAGCCTTCTCTTCATCCATGGAGGGGAAATACTCGAGAGCAATGCGGCGAACAGATTCTTCGGTCCACTTTCGCTCCTCTTCGTCTACAAGACGATCCTGGAAAAGTCGCAGGGCTTCGTGCGCCCAGATACGAATGAGACCTTCCAGGGATAGCGCCTCCAGAGGCTTAATAGCTTCATATACACCACGAACCCAGCGAGTAAGTTCACGAGGACTGTACACGTAATGAGGCTGGATCTTGGGCGTGAACCTCTGCTGAGACTCGAGGTAGAAGCGAACCATGGCATGCGTAAGCGATTCGGCATATCCACGCAACGAGGGCACAATCTTGAGCACGGCGGCATTGAACGTGCCGTAAATCTGGTTGAGAGAGAGCTCGCCGGGGTAATCAACCATGACAAGGGGAGCATGGCGAAGGAAACGAGCGCCCATGGGCGTACGGCCGGCATCGGTAGGCGGGTTACAAGCACCAACGAACTGGATGCGGTCAAGAGTAACCCACGACTTGTCAGAAGTTCGCCAGAAGCCGTTGTGCTCAACAAGTTGGCGCAGGAAGGAGATTGCTCGCTGAGTGCCATACTTGTCGGGAGCCGGAAGGTTGATTTCATCACAGAAGATGACCAACCAGCGACCGATTTGAGTAGGAGACAGCATGACGCCGTTCAGCGTCTTCTTGTACTCGCAGTACTGCTCAAACGTCTTGATCAAAAGATCAGGCGTGGTTGCGCTGGAAAAGTTGAGACCGACAACCTCCATGTTGGGCAGCTTACGAAGAGCGCTGAAGAGCGTCATCGTCTTACCGGAACCAGGAGGACCGCAGAGCAGGAGAGGCTTGTGCTCAGCCAGCCAGGAATAAAGAACATCCTCGTGGCGCACGGTATCCAGGGTCGGGATAACGACGTCGGTTTGAATGATGGAGTGCGTGTTGACCTCAATGGTGGGGACCTGGTTCTGCCAGGGCGTCCACTCAGCCTGAGGCAGGAGAACATCGAAATCAATAAGTGAGCTGGTGCCATCCAGAGGCGGTGACCCAAAGTTGGCAAATGCGCAAATGTCATCACCGAATAGCTTTCGATCACCAAGCGGACAATCTCCCGTAAGTGCCCAGACAAGCGCAAGAAGCAGCTTCTTCGCCATGAATCCCTCAATCTGATCGTACTCCAGAGGGAAGTCGGCATGCTGTCCATTATACTCAATGATATCACGGGCAGCCTTATTCAATAGCGAAAACAGAGTCGTGAGAACACGAGCAACCGTAAACTCCATGATGTGGTTGTATCGCTGAGCCCGCTCCAAGGCCTGGTTGATAAAGTCTTCCTCGGTCAAGTATCCCTTGAGCATATCGGCAACCTGGGCCTGAACGGCCAGCGTCTTAGCCGGGCTTTGGCCCGTGGCAACGCTATCCTCATCCAGGTCTTCAAAGGGAACGCTGCGAAGCGTCTCGATGTAGTTGGTCACCATCATGTTAGGCGAGACGGTATCCTCGCTAAACCAAACCATACCACATCGACTAACGGTGGCGAGCGTTGCATACTTCAACGTCTCGACTTCAAACATGATGCGGACATTGGCCGGCAAGTTGAGACGCTCTCCGTTGGGCAGGGTAAGCAGCTTGTTGTCGTCAAGCACGCTGTTCAAGTTTTCTACCCACTCGGGATCAACATCGCCGTCAAAGACAATCCAGTGTCTCTTGGAGTCTTCGCCACGAAGGTTGTCCACAATTTTACGCAGGATGCTGGTGAAGAGACCGTCCGTCCATTCACGAGTGGTGGAGTCCAAGTTACCGTAGAGAGCCTCCTTGGACATGACCTTGGAGTCAATGACGTGAGAAACGCCCTCAACATTCTCCACCTTTTGCAGAGCATCAAGCAGGAGCCTCCAGGCGGCCGATTTACCCGTGCCAGAGTTACCAACCATCATGACACCGTGATGAATCTTTTGAATCTGGTACAGCTGAAGAACCTTGGTCATCCACAGTTCCGTCACCACGAGTTGGCGCTCGGCAGCGAGCGTACGGATAGCATCCTCCAGAGCGTGCAAGTTAGCAGGCACGTACTGGACGCCAGGGAAGCAGTCCTCTTCGATGTTGATCATGATGTCCACATCCGACTTGATCAGCTTGGGTGCAATGGTCTCGCGAATACTCTGTACGAGAATTTCCGGCTCGACAATCTCTTCAGCGCCGAGATCTCCATCGCCCAAACGAGAACGCTTGAGACCACCAGAGCTAACCAAGACACTCTTGAGCGCACGAAGACCGAAATCGTAATGGGCTTGCTTGGACAGCTCCTTTGAACACTTGTCGAAAAAGGGCACCGTCTGTTTCGAAAGCCGCTTGGCCTGGCCAAAACCTTGCGAGTACAGCATGACTTCGGCAATCAGCTCCTTGTCGGGCTTGGACATGGCAACGCTTCGGAAAAGCTTCTTCAAGTTATCGGGCAGGTTAGAACGGCCGGCATAGCCCGGGTTCATAGTGATGAAGATGCCCGTGTTCTCGTTGACGCGAAGCTGTCGGCCAACAAGCTCAATCTGGGACTTGTCGTTCTCGGCTCCCTGCTTCAGACCGAACTGGATGTTTTGAATCTGTTGCGAAACAGCAGACAAGATCCTCTCTTCGAGACGGTTAAACTCGTCGAAGCAGCCCCACGCACCAACCTGGCAAATACCCAAAAAGATACGACCCATGGCCTGGAAATCAAAAGTGTCGTCACAGCAGAAGACGAGCGTAAACCTTCCGAGCTGCACACCCAAGGCCTTGACGGACTCCGTCTTTCCTGTACCAGCGGGGCCATACGGCGAACCTCCGAGCCGCTGGCAGAGGGCTTGGGTAAGAGTAAGGAAACATCGGTCGGTAAGGGGAGTCCGAACGAGACGATCGGGGACGCCGAGATACTCGAAACCGTAGTTGAGCTTGGCATTGGCCATCTTGATGTACAGGCGAGTGAGGAAGTTGCCTTCGGGAGTGTATACATAGCGCATCTGGAGCTGCCAGAGGTAGTGGCCGGCCGAATCAGCCTTGACATTGACCAGCTTCTCAATCACGTCTCGCTGGTGAACGCATTCGGTAATCAGCTGTTCGCACTTCTTGCGCTGGATGACCTCGAGGTCTCCCAGAACAGTCTCCGCAAGGACGCGAAGAACCTGCACCTCCCTCTCAAAAAGAGTCTGCAGCGTCTGGCCACCAGCAGCAAGCGAATTTTCGACAGCCGTCGTCCAGGCAGCCTGTGTTGCGAGGACAACAATCTGACTGGGGAAAGCATCCATAAAGGCAACTAGAGCCTCCCGATCGATGTTTTCAGACTCGAAAATGGGAGTATACTCCTCCACAGCCTTGGCCAACAGCTCGGCCAGCGACTGCTTCATTCCGTTTTCCAGCAGCGCAAGCCAGTCGTTGATTCTAGGCGTCTTTGCCAAAGAAATCTCCTTGTTTAGTGTGACAGCCTCACCCTCCTTGGAGGTGAAGCCAGATATGACTCCCTCGTCATCCATAATGAGGCCTGCCAATCCGGCAAACATCTTCTTGAAGTGCTTGGCAATACGTAAAGTGTCGTTGCTGTTACCAATCATTTCCAGCAAGTCCTCGTCACCGACAAAGTAGAATCGGGGGAAAGAAACACGCTCCTTCTCCAAATATTCACCAAGAGCCTTCTGGATCTTGTTCAGCATTTCTGCCAGACGCTCCAGGGACTTTTGGGCATTTGGAATGTTCAGCACGTCGAGGACGTAGGGCGTCTTGTTGGCCTTCTTCATGACGGCCAAGAACTCGCTGTTGATGTTCTGGAAACGACCAGACTCGATAGGAAGAAGGTGCTTGATATCCGCGTTTCCGGTAAAGACACCCTCGAGGTACACCCACTGGCGCTGCACATCAATCCAGACGTCGAAGAGCACGTGGACGCGGTTCAGCTTGTCCTCCCACCCCACAGCATCTTCTTCAAATTCCTTGTAGTAAGGCGAGTGCTTCATCGCCTGGAGAGAGTTCAAGTTCTCGCTACACTTGGCAAAGAGGTCATCCCAGCCACGGATAAGCCTGCATTTGTTTTGGTAGTTGACCATCTCGAGGGCATAGTTCTGCCACGTCTCGCGAACTTGCTTCAAGAACTCTTCGAGAGCCATCTCGCCCTGGGCCTGAGCGATAATGTCCTTGACGATGATTTCGGTAGCAGTGAGGTTAAGGTCCCAGACATCACCAAGTGTCATGGAGCTAGGTGAGAAGCGCTTCTGGGGCTTGATCTGCTTGTAAATCTTGTGCCAGTGTCGTTCGCGAATGGCATCGGATTTCAAGTCAGACAGGATATTGTTGACCTTGAGGAAGCCTCGCAAGACTCCCTGGACGTGCTCAAAAGCGGCGTACTGCCTCATTCTACTAGGCATATCCTTTGTGCTCTTGATCAAGTCATCAACCTTTTGGCGAATCTTTCTCGGCTGAACAGCAGTCCACAGCATATCTCGGGTTTCGTTGAGACTCGTCCAAATGGTGGAAAGGTTGGACCAAACAGACCGGAAATCACGAACCTCCTCCAGAGTGATTTCCAAGATGCTGTCGTTGTTGCCGGGAATGTCGAGGGCTTCCCTTGCCTTCATGACCTGCTGGGACTCAACCTGCAAAGCCGTGATGCGAGTCTCAAAGGTGGTCAGAGTTGCAGAGGCGACGTCGGGCTGAATAGTTCCAGACACAGGCTTCTCCTCGTTCCATTGGGCCACAATCTCATTGATGCGCTCATTGATCAGCTTATCTTGGGCAATAATGTTTGCCCGCATAGCATCGGACTGCTCCTCCATAATCTTGGATTTCTTCTCCAGAATCTCCTTGAGGGCCTCCCACTGACTCTCAATCTGCTCGATGTGAAGCCAGTCATTGGGGAATGGGTAGCGCTGCCTCACCAAAGTAGACTGTCCTTGGCGGAACATGTCAATCTCTGGCGCCCACAGCTTTGCGTTGCGCCGGCAGCTCTGCACCGCCGTGATGAACAAGACGGCGGCCGCAGTAGACGAGGTGTCTGAGCTCTGTCCCTCGAGGTTCTTTCGCGCCTTTTCGATCTCGGCGTTGATATCGCGCATTCGGTTGCCCAGTCGGTTGGCAAACTTGATGAGAATCTCCTGCTGCCACTGGTCGTACTTGGCATTCACTTTGGTCTGTACTTGATCATAGTCAATGGTGATGTGGCCAAAAGACCGGCTGACTTCTTGCGTGTCAAAAGTCGTTCGGACCTTTCGAATATCCTGGAGACACTCGAGCCATCGAGGGAGGTGGTCACCGAGCATGTCGTAGACCTGGTCAGACTGGAGATCCCAAAGAGACTGGAACTGGAGCCATTTGTCGACGTAGATGCTCACTTCTCTGAGCTTCTTCTCGACGGACAGGTAAACGCGGTGAAGCATATCCGCACAGTGAGAAGGGAGGTCGGTGAAGCGAGCTTCCTCTTGGGCGTCAGTGTTGAGGCTCATCTGGTATCGCGTGGCCTTGATCTTGCGCAGGTTGCAGACAATGCCCAGCCAGTCGTGGAGGTGGAGGAACCAGCTCGCTCTGGCGTACTCCAACGGCGGGTCAAGATAGATGACCTGGTTGCGCATGGTAATCTCGAGGATGAGGCGCTTCATGGTTGGGCCATCTTGCTTTCCATCGTCCTCCTTGGACTGCTTCCAACGGTCCTCCTCGGTGACATCCTGCTCAAAAGCAGCTATCCAAGCCTGAACAGCGGTGGTAAGACGCTCCAGCAAGATGGTCTGGACCTTGTGATTGACGCCACGTACCCAAAAGTCCAGGTTGGCATACTGTTCCAAGTTGAGCTGATCAACAGCGCCCTGGATAGTATCGAGGTAAGACTGGAAAGCAGCAGCATCATAGGGGCAGCCGCTGAGGTCCTTGAGGGCTTGCTCGATGGTAGCGTAGATGGAGTTGAGGGTAGCCGTCTTTGACTGAAGAACGGAAACGGCCGCCGAGAAGCCCCAGATGAACATGCCATGCTTGCTCTCCGTGTTCTTGGCCGGCCCAAATCCGGTGCTTCCGGGAAGCAAGGGGCGGATCTGTCTCTGGTCGGCATAAAAGAGCTCGTGTGAGTTGACAAATGACTCCCACCTCAGCGGGACACCATCGCCAATGAGCTTGTACACCTCGTTCTTGTATCCGTTGAGGAGGATGGCTTCCTCGCCCATTGTGGATATCTGCCGCAGCGTCTGGGACAGAGTTCGAACACCCTCCATCAAACTGACAGCATAAGGATACACTCTCTTGGCATCTTTGGACACGGTGGTCACCGCGTGGGGAACCAGGTAAGACTGCCAGGTCAAGTTTCTGGTCTCCTTGAACAAGGTGATGATCTGAGGGTCAAAGTTGACATTGAGCTCGAGAATACCACCCGCGGACCTCACTCGGTTGATGTTGAAAAGCTGCCCAGCGATTGAGATTTTGCGCCGGTTGGCATCAGCCAGCCAAGCGTCGTATATCCTGCCCGTGTCCAGCTTATTCTTGAACAGCTCGCTTTCCTCCCGGAGCTTGTGACCCTCGGCATGCAGGGTCCAGTCGGGCCCAAGGACGGCCTCGACCTTTTTCATGTATCCGTCAAGCTGGAGCTCAATCTGACGGGCCCAAATGATGGCACCCGAGACTGGCGGGAGATCGCGAAGCTGCGCCATGGCGTGGGCTTCAGAATGGCCATACTGCTGCTTGAACCTCTCGTGCAGGCCATTGATAGCCTGCTTGACGTGATCCATCAGCTGGTTCTGGTACTCCTGAATGGCACCACGAATCTTGGGCCGCACAAAGAGGGCGTTGAACTTGGAAAAGACTCTGAACATTTCGTTGGCGGTCTTGGCCGTGGCAAGGCGGTCACGCAGCCTCGCAATGATGGAGTTTTCCACTCGTGTGGTGCGCTCATTGTACAGGTTTTCGGCCTGCGCCCACCGTTCCTTGCCCTGGTCCGTGACATCCAGGAGGTCGACATTCTGCAGCGCCTCCCAGGCTCGCTTGACCTCCTCAACTGCATCTACATCACCCATTTCCTCAATGACGGCGCCAGCAGTAGCAGTGGGGTTGGCAGAGGAGGAAGTGATGTCGACAACGCCGGGAATAATGGCCTTTGGTCCCAAAACGTTGACAATGGTCCTCTGCAGCTGTTCGTGGTTGTCTCGGAATGCGCTGACATACTTGATTCGCGACTCCAGCTCGGAGTGGTTCTTCTCGACGTTGATGGGAATACGCTTCTCGTTTCTGCGGATGATGAGCATACGAGCCAGGTGCGTAAACTCCTTGATATTGTCCTCCCAGGCAACGAAGATGCTGTCGCACGTTCGCATGACGTTTTGAAACTCTGGGTAGCCCAGGTTGACCAGCTCGGTACCCGGAAGCAAACGAAGCAACACGTCGTTTAGGTCCGCCGAAATGGCCTGAGCCAAGCTCAGCGCTCTCCGAATAGGATACGGGCAGACCCTCAGCTTCTTCATCAAGTGAGCAAAGATCTGAGTAATAGCCTCCTCCACCTTGAGCAGAGACGGGGCAGACAGCAGCTCGTCGAGCGGGAAGTCGCGCATCAGCTGGTTGTACTTTTGCGCCTTCTCCTTGGCCTCCTTCAGGCCCGTATCGGCGACGAAACTGACCGTGGCCTGGAAACGCTTCGCATGCTTCAACACGTCGAGGGTCAGGAGGACACCTTCGCTCCTAAGCTGGTCCTCGATGCCCTCCAGCGCAGACTCCATGGACAGCCAAAAGTTGACCTCTTGGCTGGCGGTGCTAAACTCCTGAACGGCGTTGGACGAGGTTTCCTTTGTCAGTTTGGTGATGCCCTGGATGGACTTGATCCAGGTGTTGACGTTGGCCTGCAGCTTGTTGAGAAAACTGCTGTCTTGTAGAAGATTCTTCGGAATCGCCTCCATGGAGGGTTTCGTCTGGGTGACCTCGGCATCGTCGAGGACATTCTGAATAAGCGAGTGGAACGCCAGAGAAATCTCGGGGATGTCGACGTTTTGCTGCAGATGGAGCAGACTCAGCTCCAAGTCGTTCAACCGCTTCTTGGTAACGGGAATGCCCGTCTTCGCATCGACATCTCGCCCCCTGGATCCGTTGGCAAGCTGCTGGCTCTTGCTGTTTGCGTCAAAGTATGGCACCAAGGCATGGTGGACTTGAGAATGGAGCACCTCCCACGGTGAGAGCGCAACGCCCTGCTCTCCCGAGGCGGCATTAAGGGAGGCAGGACCAGGTAGATTAGTAATAAATATCTGAGAGGTAAGAGGACGAGAAGGATCAATCGCTTGCGATGCCTTGAGCAAAATCAAAGTGGCGACGGTAGTAGGTGTAGAGGTGATTTCGGTCGAAAGAGTGTAGTCGTAGGTAGAGGGAGCTTATCGGCCAGCGTCAGTTCAAAGAAGGCAAAACAAAAGCTGCTATAAAGAAACAACAGCAACAACAAGGAAATATTGGGGGGGAGTCGGGGAGGGAGAGGGGAAGAGAGAAGTACAGAAATCCTCACCAGCAACGCCATTGCCATTCTCGCCCGCGTCTCCGTTCTCGTTGCCGTTCTCCAGCGACCCAGACTGGACCACGTCCTTTTGTATATACAGCACGTTGAGGGTATCGTTGGCAAAGCGCGTGCACCGCGAAACGGTCTCTGCGTACGACGCCTTGTGCAGCAGGTTGCCCGGCAGCTCCAGGTCGCTCCGCAATGCGCCCAGGGCAATCTCGCAAATGGCGGCGAGGTGGTCAACCACGCGTTCGGGCTCGATGGTCGGGAAGGGCGTCGGCGTCGGTGAGGGCGACGAGGGCGCCGGGATCGAGACGCCGTTGCCGTTGCCGTTGGAGGCGCCGAGGCTCGGGGCGTTGGCCGAGGTCACTTCCATGGCGCGAGCGTCGAGTCTGTGGAAGAGACTGAGAAAGAAAAGAAGGGGGACAAGGGAGCTTCTATGTCGAGAAGCCGGTCATCTCCAGAGACGTCGGGATAGGTTTCGATGGTGGGGTGTGTCGAGGTCGCTTCGTTTGCTCGTTTATCGGGGGGGCTAAGAAGGAATGTTGGCCAGGGGTTGTGTGGAGAGGGGCTCGGGCAGAGGAACGGGACAAGAGGAAGCTCGACAAGGGGGGGGAAGAAGTACAAGCAGTAGGTAAGTCGGTAGAAGATGCTATTCGCGTGCAGCTGGGAGCTGTTGAGAGTCCAAAGCACGAGGTTGAGGTTTCGCAAGGAGAGAATGCAGGGCGTGGCGTCGCTGCACGTTGAGAGCCGTACCTTGGCAGAAGTAGCTCGAGGTACCGCACCGCAGCGGGAGTACACCGACACAAAAATAAACACTCCGAGATTCCGGGGTCTCGCTCTATCACAAGCGAGCAAGAATCGACTTTTGGTCTCTGCAGGGGTTCAGTTCAGAGCAAACCGCGGAAAGAAAGAAAAAAGACGAAAAGACGAACAAAGACAATGCGTGCAGTAGCGAGAAAGAAGCAGAGAAACGAATAGGAGGCTCACCGCACAAGACAAAGACGAGACAGAAACATGCATCCAATCCACAAAATGCGCTACAGAACAGGCACAAGCTGTCGACCTGGTGGAAGCTAAAACGGCCCCAACCTCCAACCTCCAACCCCAAACCAACCAAACCCAGACGGAGGGACCCCTAGTTCTCTAGTCTCTAGTCTCTGAATCAATCAATCAATCGTCCGTCAGGCGGTGGGACAACACAAGCTGCCAGCGCACGCGGGTGGGGGTGCGAGCAAGGTCGAATGCGTGCCTGATTGGCTGGAGGCGTGGCGTCTGGGCCATTGTTTGGATGTTTTAGTTTTTGGTGGATGGAACAGAAAAAGGCGTTGATGTAGAGAAGATGCCAGTTGCGCATCAGTTAATTACTCGTGGTTTGGGATTTGAAAGCCGAAGCACTTTACCACCGAGTACGAGTACATCTGACATCATGTACTCCTGACACTTACACCTAGAGTCAGTCTTAGTGGACGGCAACTAATGGTAGAATCTCAATCTCCATAACACTTGTTCCATCCATCACTCCCCCAACACCTCCAGCACTCCTCATACGTAGAATCCCTCACCAATCGTCCAAAACACTCATCTCATCAACCATCCCACTATCACCCCCCTCAAAAAGAAAAATCACCACATCCATAGGTACCTACATAGCACCATTCATCCACCTAAACTCAACCTTACCTCCAATACCCGTACCATCCCGCAACTCCCCCCTAAACCTCAGGCACACACCTCCCCTGAAGAAAAAAAAAGATACCAACCACACGGGGTGCGTCTACCGGGTAACTTAACTCGACACCACACAAACCCCCCTCCCAAAGGTTAGCAGCTTAAATTCCCGTCAATGTGTACCTCCCACTCATGCTATATAAAACCGCAAAAAAACACACACCTCCCTTTTAGTAAAAAAAAAAAAAAGCCTATTTCTATACAGCCACGCCACGCCTCAACCAACAATTTTTTTTCCTAATCCTCTTTTCCCGGTATCTCGATATTAACACTCCACCCTATTTTTTTTTCTTTCCGGGACAAAGCTACATAAGTACCTATGTAGGTACGTGCATATTAGCTGTACCACGTTACAGGGTCATAGGGACTAAGTATCTGTGCTCGTCTCAATAAGGAAATGGAGGCATGTATATAAATTGAGCAGCAGCAAAAACACAGAGACAAAGAAGCAAGAGAAAGGGCCACATCCACATGAAAAAAAACATCTACTTCATCATTCAAACATTGACCCTCAAGTGAATTCTACTGACATGAAAACTACCAACTTGCTTTCCTTATCCATCACATCCCCCCTTCCTTCATCATCCTCAAAAACCAGTGTTTACATATTTGACGCCCCTCGAATCACCCCAACTGAAAAGAAAAAATAAGAAAAGAAACATCGAAAGGCAAAAAAGGATAAGTGGAAAGACCTCAATGCAAAGAAAGCCCTCTTATGTAAGTCTCTGGACAGGTCGGAAATGAATCCACCTCCTCTGATGAAAAAGAAAAGGGGAAAAAGAGAAGCAAAAGAGAAATCGAGCAACGGCGTCATATACTTGCATAAGCAAACACAAAAAAAAAGAGTCATAATGAATGGGAAACCAGCACACCATACCGTTTCTTAAACGCCTCTCCGTATGTTAACACTCCGTTAGAACCGGAACGACCAAGCTTCTCTCCAAGTGCCCCCTTTATTGTGTATATCAAAGACCCGATACGCCAGGAGGAGGAGGGAAGAAAGGGGTTTGTTTGAAGGGAACAGGGCAAAACTCAAAACAGAGAAGAAGGGCTTAAACACTCGGGTTGACACCGCCCGCCGCGCCCCCTTCAGGACCAGCTAGCCTTTCTCTCTGGAGAATGACTCTGCCGTTACAAATGTCAATAAACATTTCAAACTTTTCTATCAGCTTGTCCTTTTCCGCCATCTTGGCCTTGAGGTCGTCAATCTCCTTTTGCTTCTCCTCTTCAATCTTCTTCAAGTCTTCGCGAGCCTTGGCCAGCTCGCGCCTCAGCTCGGCTCGTATGCGGTCTTCGGGCGACTGCAACGGCTTGGTATATATGGCCGGCCGATTCTCCGCCAGGCCCGTGGCTACTTTCTGCGGATTACGATTGATGGCCGCACGCGCGTTGTAAATGTCCCTCGGTAACAAGTGGCAGTCAGGATTATCAGTTTGGAGAATCTGCAGTGTTTCAGATACGCCTGCACCTACACATAGGATCGGTTAGCGAGAATTTCTGCCCAACAGGTCTTCCGCCTCCCCCCTTTTCCACTCCCATCATTCTTAGACATTGTTTTGGGGGAGAATACTAACCACTATCTTTCAGTTGCTTCACAGCGGCAACCATCTTGCTGTCGAGCTTTCTGGCTGCGGGGTGATTTGACGGACTCTCGCTCGGCCCATGGTTATGCTGCAAGTGCGAAGGGTCCGGCCGGTAGCGGATAGTCCACTGAGTTCGCTGCTCAATGGCAAAGAAGCCAAAGGGGCAGTCGCATTTTCTCGACGATGTCTTACGCTTTCGAAACTCGGGGCTGACTCGGCTTGGCGGCTTTCCGGCCCGATCGCAAACGAAAAGCACCTTCTTCAATCCTGGCACCGTCTTCTTGGACCGTCCAATGACGATAGCATAACCGACCGAGGTGCAGTAGCGCAAGACGGCCTTCTGAACGGCCTCGAGCGTGGGATAACTGCCGCCTTCAGGAGGTGGTGACATCATCTCTCCCAAGGGTTGAGTGGCCGCCAATTGATCGTTCATCAGCTTGGACGGCGCCAGAGTGCTGTTGTCGTCGTCTCCGTCTTGTTGGCCGTCCATGTCCAAGTCCTCTCCCGCATGACTATCCTGCTGCTGCTGAGAAATGGGTTCAGGCTGCTGAGCGGCGGCTTGTAACTGCTGATGCTGCTGCTGTTGTTGTTGATGCTGCTGTTGTTGATGTTGATGCTGTTGGTGCTGCTGCTGCTGCTGCTGTACTTGCTGCTGAGCTTGGTGTTGTTGTTGCTGGTGTTGTACTTGTTGGACCTGGTGCTGGACTGGTTGCGGAACCGGCTGCGGCACCTGCTGCTGCACCGGTTGCTGAGCCTGGGGCTGTGGGATTTGCAGTTGCTGCCGCGAAGATTGATGCTGCTTCTGTACTTGCTGTTGTTGCGCCTGTTGTTGCTGTTGCGCCTGCTGCTGTTGCTGTGCCTGCTGCTGGGAGCGGGACTGCTGGACATGATGAAGCTGCTCCTGCTGGTGCTGGTGCTGGGCCTGTTGCTGAATCTGCTGCGGTACCTGGTGCGTCTGGTGCGTCTGATGTGTCTGGTGAGAGGCATGGGCCGCTTGATGAGCCTGAGGGTGCTGGGCGTAGGCAGGATGATGCGGCTGCTGGTGGTGCTGCTGCTGCTGTTGCTGCTGCGGGTGATGCTGGACCTGCTGAGCCTGCTGCTGCTGTACGGCCTGCTGCTGCTGCTGTTGCTGGTGGTGCTGCTGCTGCTGCGCGTGCCCCGGATGGCCGGCCAATGCCTGCTGAGACGGGTGCTGCTGCGGGTGCTGCTGCGGGTGGTGTTGCGGATGGTGCTGGTGAGAGAGGATGGATTCGTGTGCGACGGGCTGGCTCATCGAGGTCGGGAAGAGCATGGGCGGCGGGTTCGGCTGGGCCTGCATCTGCTGCCTAGGCGGAGCGGCGCGCTGCTGCCGCGGCAGGGCATTGGAGACGTGGAGGTTGGGCGCGCGCGACGAGGCATTGGCGACGCTGGCGTTGACCGACGCCGGCGTGTTGAAGAGGTGTTGCGGATAGCCCTGAGGCGGCTGCTGCGGCGGATAGGCTTGCGACTGGTATGGCGAGGCCGCCTGAGGCGCGGGAGACTGTTTGTTGGGCTGGTTCGGGTGGGCGGGAGCGAAGCCGGTGCTGCGTCTGCTGAAGGACGTCTGGGGGAAAGCCAGGCCGTGGGGATTGGGCCCGGACTGGCCCAGGTTGGCCATGATGAGGCTTTCCTGTGGTCGTCGAAGCAAGAAGACCGCGTCGACCGAACTCGAGTCGCGAAAAAAAAAATTACAAAAAAAATAATAAAACAAAACAAAAAATCACAAAAAGCACGAGCACGGCCCGGTCGGCGTCAGGGCGTGTCGTCGTCAGCCGGCCGGTCGCGGCTCTACGATCGCTCGATCGCGACGGTCAAGCGTCGAACGCCGACGTTCTGCAGCGACAGCGCCTCGAATCTTGGATCTCGAATCTCGACGTTTGTCCCTCGTTCCTTGTGCTTCCTGTCCGTCCCTCGTTTTCTATCCAGCAAACCCGGAATCCTGGTTCGGGGGTGTCGTTAATGGGGCTGGCAGAGGCGTGCAAAGCGTGGAGGTGCGCGCTGGGTAGGAGGTGTGGGCAGAAAAGACCAGCGAGAGAGAGAAAAAAAAAAAGTGCGAGCAGGCAAACTGCTGGTGTGCGTTTGGGGAACCTTGGGGGGTTGAGAGAGGGGGTTTTTTTTTGAAGAGGGGGGGAGAGGGGGGGGGGGGGGGGGGTTGACAAGCAAGATCTAGACGATGGGGGGGGCAAAAGTTGTGCTTCTTCTCTCTCTCTCTCTTCCCGTCTTGCTGCTGACTGAGCCTTGGGGTCCTGAGCGCTGAGAATTTTTCTTCCCTTCTTTCGTGTCTTCTTGTCACTTTTTTTTTTTTCCCTCTCTGCCTCTGTCTGGCCTCTACCACGGCGCTGGCATGGATTAGCGATGGGCTGGGTTTATTATGGGCTGGGCGGACAGACCCCACCCGCTGTTTCCCACGCCCAATTCGCCAGCGACAACAGGGGGGGTTGCGTTTTCCCATGTTCCCTTCGGCACTGCACTGCCCCCCCAGCTGCTGCCTTGTGAATTTGTACCGCTACCTAGCCGTTAGGTACCCTTCTCCAGCGATGCTTGTACATGCGAATCCAGGGATTCGATTGATGACATCCATCGGTTACACAAAAACCTCTCCCACAGCAACTCGTACTCCGAACTAACCCTGTCCTTCCGCTCGGAGCATCACATCGCTCCAGGTCAGGTTCAGGGTCCGGCATCGAGCAAAACGGGATGCTGCTCAGCCCTATCTATCCGCCACATCGAACGCGCATCTCATCTTCCCCCCCCTCCATCCTTTGACGATTCATTCCGGTCGACGTGCTCCGTCCAGGTACTGACGCATCCAAGCTGAGGTGTACGGGTAACACACACGAGCACGCAGCACTGGGCGGTATAGGTACTCCGTGTCGACTCGTCCTGTACTCGGCATGCCGGTAGCGCGACCGTCTCGAGTACCTCCTCGTACCGCTACCTGGTGCCTCTGATCCGGCCACCATGCAGGGCCTTTGCTGTGCTTTGTCGTCATACCTCGCATCCCCCAAGCCCCCCCTACCTCGCCCTCAGGTTACCTGTACTCCGTACTCGTACTTTCGTTTCACACATACCATCCCAACGTGCCAAGTATAGCACACACAAGAGACCATCCCATCCATCCAAAAAACGCCGTCGAATCACCTCGTCAAAGTCCGCCTGGCCACCTTGCGCATGCGCCATGTGATGTCAGCCCGGCCAAAACTTACGTGAGCCTCTGCCCAATCCAACCGCGAGCTGCTCTGTCCGTTTTAATGGGGTGCCAATCTCACAAGCGCCGCAAGCACAGTGTCGAGTGTCCGCCACTCAGCGCGCCTTTTACCCGCGCCAAGGGAGCCCCCAGAGAGGTAGAAAGCGGAAGCGGGAGACTTGACTTGGTCACCTGCTAGATGCAGCGTGTGCAAAAAAAAAAAAAAGGAAAAAAAAAGGGAATTCCGGCCTGGATTTTGCGATCCGACAACCCTGGCCATGCCAACGCGGTGGACCCCCAGCTGAGATGCCTGGTACTGGCATGTCTCACCTTTTTTTCGCTGGTACTGCTACTTTGCTTGCTCTGTCCAGCCTGTGCTACGTACTTGTACTTGCCAAAAAGATTTGTGCGATCCGTCAAGAGACCCGTTCGTTCGTCTATAATAGGCTGTATCGAAACTCGTACATGTGATGTGTAGTACCTTGCGCTGCTCCCCCCCGTACGTACATACAAAACTGTCAACAGCTCTGCCGGCAACAAAAAAGAGAGGAAAACAAGCCAGTTCTGTCTCTCACTCTGCCGGCAACCAAACAGAGAAAAAAAAAAAGGCCAGTTCTGTCTCTCGCTCTCCCTTCGCCAAGTCATAGATTCGGCTCGACCACACGGCCCGTCAGCAATCCAGACCACTCCGGGGCACTGCCACTAATCCTCTTTCTGATCTGCATTGCATATGCATACAAACTACTTGTAGCATAGCATCTCTGCCGACGATAAAAAGGAAAAGAAAGGAAATCCAAAGCTAAAAAGGTAGTGTAACGAGAAGTAAATACTAAAAAAAAAAAAAAAAAAAAAAAAAAAAAGATACGCGATAGGTAGACAAGGAGATGAAAGATGTAAGAGAGGAGTAGGAGAGAGGATCAAGTAAACGACAAAAAGAAATAAATAGGAAAAAGGAAAAAAAAAAAACAAGACATCATATATCGAGGAGAGACGGGACACTGCTTCTCGTGCTGGCAGCGCCCCATACGTCACCCTCCGTTCCCCTGCAGGGTAAATGCCCAATGCCACCCAACAAACACCGCTTGACCGACACAACGCTCTCGGTATGTCATGTGAATGCGAGTTGTAACCCACGCCGCCCCCCGTCGTTATGCTCGTGGATATCAAATCATTGTATCGCGTCTTTGTGGCCTGGTTCCCATATATACGCCTCGCCTGCTCTTGCTGCTCATGTAAATGTCCAAAACATGTCTCAAATGGCCAACGGAGAAAAGAAACAAAACAAGAATGAGAGGGTATGAAAAAAACAAAAAGTGAAAAACAAAAAGAAGAGAGATGAAATCCCAAATAAGACAACGCAAAAATAAAAAAGAGAGAGATTATTGAAAAAGGGAGCGTAAAATCATCATTCGCCGCCGCCGCCGCCGCCGCCGTCTGACGGACGCTTCCGTTTGCGCGGTCGCCGCCCTTGCTTCTCCTCGTCGTCCACAAAGTGGTTCTTTTCAATCTGGTGCTGCCGTAGGTTGTCCGCGCGCTTGCTGTACTGGCTCGTGCAGCCCGGGTAAGGGCATCGGAAGGTTTGGGGGTTCTCGCTGTGTATCGTCCTCATGTGCTTGGCCATGCTGCCCATGAACCACCGGGGGTCGCCCTTGGGTCGATAGCCGCAAATCTTGCAGCAGCTGTCGGATTCCACCTTGGTCGACGATGCCGATGCCGATGCCGATACCGATGCCTCTGCCTTGTTGGGCGTCGATGCAATCGGGGATATCAGCGCATCGTCTTCCCCCAGCAGCAGCGCATCAGCGTCCATAGGCCGAGGCGCTGCAAGCGTGGCTATGGCGGCAGTGCCGTCTGCTGCTGTGACTGTGACAAATGCGGCATCTCCTGGTGTCCACCTCGAGGCTCCCATGAGTGGGGCGCCGGCAATGGCCGCAGGTTCGGCAACATCGTCGTCCAATCCTTGGTCCGGATCAAAGTCGAGCATTGAGCCAAAGTCGATGTCGAAGCTGTTTGGTATCACGCCCACGATTCCATTGAGCGCTCCGGAAGACGGCGCCGATGACTCAACGCCGGCCTCCACAGTGACTGGGTTCCTGTTGGACTCCTTCATCAGCAGCTGGATGCCGCACCGGTGGTACGTCGATCGCGAGCTGAAAAACGGGCTCTGCGTGTACAGCGAATCGGTCTGCCGACGGACGACTTCGACATATTCGCCAAAGAATGCGTCGGGAGGTAGGTACGTCTAGATGTTTCCCCTGGTTAGCTGTCGTTGCATTCTTTATTTTTGGAAAATAAAAGTGGCTCTCTATCTCACCCTTCCGGCCTGCATCAGCTCTAGCTCCAAGCGACGGACCGTTCCCACCTCGCCAGAGTTGATTTGGCCAATGAGTCTTTCCATGCGGAGTTCAAACCCTGGGTAGTGAGAGTATTCATGAGAAAAGATGTTGTCAATCATGAACCTGGCTGCAATGGCGAACGGCGAATTGTGGCTTGCTCCAAGGCCGTCCTTGTGGTGCTGCATGGCAAGTTCAGAGGCCTGTCCCGTATAGCTGCTGTCATTGATGGCCATGTACTCGAGCTCTATGGTATAGCACACACACATACACACATTAGCGTCTTGAGCAAAGGGAGGGAAAGGGACGGGAGGATTGAGTGCGCATATGTACCATCTAGGAAGTAGGCCGCAATCAGTATCAGCGGGTCAGGCCTCGACCATTGAGGGAACCGTTCGGGCTGTTTGCCCTTGGACATGCCGGCACTAGGAACCGGTGACCTTGACTTCAATAGTGCAATAATCTCGTCATCGTTTACTTGACTGGGCTTCCAAAGTGTATAGACAACCTCGATGAATGATATCTTGTCGTTGTCCGAGAACCAATCGCTGTACAGCAATGCTTGCTTAAAGAGGGCAGCAGAGTGCTTGGCGACATCTTGTTCATGGATCACCACGGATAGAGAGAAGACGATGTGGACGAAGCAAACGAGATTCAGGGGCGATGAGGCTTGGCGGCCTTCCAGGATCTCAGTCATGGTCTCCAGACCAACAGCCGCGATGGAGGGGAGCGACATCTGGTTGAGCTGCATGAAGATGGGGTTTTCATTAATGGTGTCGAACTTGCTGATTGAATCGGCAACATGCATCCGGAGCGTGTCATGGACTGATCTGGCCAGTGACTGCGTGGTAGTGGTGATGGTGGTGGCGGTGGTGGTGAGGTTGGAGGCATTGGTGGTATTCTGCATCAGACTTGGCTCGGTGTTACTGGTAGTTTGCTGTGGTACAGGATGTGGCGGCGGCGGCGGCGCAAGGCCAAGGTCGACACTATCGGGTGAGGGCAGCTGAGGTTCCAATTGGAGCTGGAAAGGAATATCAGTGTTGAAGGAGAAGGCGGCCTGGTCCAGGCTCATGGGCGCCTGTGTCTTTTGAGGATCCATGGTGGAGGGCAAGTCAAACATGGGAATGTCGGCGGGAAGCTCTGATGGGCACGAGTTGGCCACCATGTTCTCAAACTCCAAGTTGCTAAAGGGTTTTGGTCTCGTCGAGGTGGTGGTACCGTCAGCAGTATTAGTAGCAGTAGCAGCAGTGGTGGTGGTCGAGAAGGGACCGACGGGCAGGAGGCTCTGAGGACTGATGAGGTCGTCAGGTGACGTCAAGGCAGACTCGAAGCCGGACGTCTTTGTCCATCCGTTGGACCAGCCCGACATGGGCGAGATGTTGTAGCTGGCGGTGCTATCAGTGCTGTCGGTGCTGTCGGTGCTGCTGGTGGACCGGACAGAGGAGCTCGGGGCCAGCACCCTGCTGCGTCGTCTCCCTTGGCCTCGGAACTGGTCGAGGTGGGTGTTGACCTGCAGCGTTGGACGATCGACCAACCGCGACGTGCTCGACTTCATCAGGCTCTGAGGTGCCACGGTCTGGGGGGAAGGTGGTGAAGGTGGTGAAGGCCTCCAATTTATGAAGTCTGCTTCCATAGTCGACGGCAGCGGCGCGGTTCCCGGGTGGGAGCCTGGTGGTGAGATGGGGTATGTGGATGGGGGGAGACAGGGGATCATCCCAGGGGCGGGTATAGGCTCAGTCTCGGTCTCACACTCCGGGATAGTGGGGAGCAGCACCTCGCTCGAACCGATTTCATGTATCTCGTTCGAGGAGAGTTCGGCCTGCGGAGGCGGAGGCGGAGGCGAGAAGAGCACATAGTCGTAGCTTGGGGGCTCGTCCTCACCCCCGCCAGCGCTGCCGCCGCCGCCGTCGCCCACGCCCACGCCCAAGCCCATGCCCATGGACGCAACCAGCGCCAGGCTATGGGACTTTGGCTTGTGGCCCAGCGAGCTGAAGAAGCTCTTGGCCATGGTCATGATCTTTCTCCTCTTGGACGGGTGGCCCAGACAGCGCCTGCACTTGACATCGCTGAGCTGCTCGGGCTTCTCGCAGTCATAGCACCAGTATTCTCCGCCGGCGAGGTGGTCGCAGGAATACAGGTGTTGCAGCATGAGCTCATGGTTGGGGAACCTCTTGCGGCAGCGCAGCAAGGGACACTCCCGCCGCTCTTCGGAAGTCATCTTTGGGCAGGCATTGCGCTTGACGGCTGCCCATACGATGAACCTGTGCAAGGCACACTCGTCGCTCGAAGTGTTGCGTGAGCTTCAGGGGAGGAAGCAAGAAAACCGAGAGTCAGTACGTAGCACATGAAACAAGAAGAAACAAAACAAAATAAAGACCAAAAAAAAAGTAGGGAGGCGACGAGGCGGAGCAGAAGGAAGAAGAACGAGGATATCAACTAATCGTTTGTCCTGGTCTTGACCAACACCCCCCGTCGTCTCCCTGAGGGTTTCCGTCAAACAGGGCTTTTTTTTCACTTACACACAGGAAGTCGGCATCTCGCCGTCGACTGACGAAGTCACTGAAGATTTCGAGCAGCTGCTGCTGGAAGAACATGAAGCACTTGTCGACGAGCGCCTGGGAGCCAGACGACTGCCGGTTGGGCTTCGGACCAGACGCCGCAAGGCCAGGGCACCAGGGTCGTCGACTTTCTTGTTCTCCATGGCGGTCTGTAGCTATGCCCTTGACTCTGGTGCTTGGTGGTCGAAAACGGGCCCGGGCATAAGGGCAAGGTGCCGTAGGGCAAGGTATAGACGCAGGCTTCTCCCAACCAAGGGGCCGTTGATGTGGAGATGGGCCTGAATCGGGGGGCTCGAATAAGATGCTGTACAGCAAAGTGGCAAAGTGTAAGAGGATAGACGGGCAGGTCGAGGCGAGCGGCCACCTTTCAGGCACCGTCCATGGTGTTTTTCTTTAATCGCATGAGCGTGAGCTGGAGCCTTGGAGGCAGCTTGCCAACGGTCCTACAAGCACGGGCGAATGAGGTCTAGGACTTTGCATCGAGCTTAGTAGGACTCGCGCAGGGGTCTCTCTGGGCCGGCTTGGTGCATGCCCACCGTTCCGCGGCTGATTCTCGATTTCGCAAGGCGACCAAGAGGAGGGAGGGGGGGGGGACCAAAGGGATCCTCCTGATGGGCCAATTCTTGTCTTGTCTTTGCCAGGCTGATCCCTGCGCGCTGCATCCCAAATCGGCCCCCCGACTGTGGCTTGAGGCCAAGTACCCTTTGGAGACCGGGCCTGCATCGTGTTAGTGCTCGTACGCAAGGCACCGGAGTAGTAGCAAGCGATGACGGGCTTGTTGCGACGACGAAGGCATCACGAGGACCGCCGCCGTTGTTGGCCTTCTTTTTCTTTTTTTCTTTTTCTCGGGCTTGGTTCTCTCTGGGCATCTTGATTCGATCATGACGGACATCGCCAACTCCGTTAGTGCCCGGGATATTTGCGTGCCGTGGAGTGCAAACTACAAAGTGTAAGAAAGGGTCTGGTTGTTGGAGGGCTTAGGCCTTAGTTCCCGTACCTACTAGGTAGTTTTTGCTCGTGAACGCTGCTTAACCGAGGGGCAGCTGCGCCACATCCAGGTACAAGCAGAGATAAAGCTGAGGCGCAGAGAGCCGCTAGTATCTGACCATTGGGGCCCAGCATCAGATCAGGGAACTTAGTCGGACAAGTACTTGGGCAAGTATTGCTGCCGGCAAATATGACGTTGACGCCGTCGTTGTTGTTCATTTGCCATCATTGCGGTTCTCTAGTTTTCTCATCATTCTGCTTTCGGGCGTCTGTTGTCTCAGATTCGATCATCAATGCAGCCTCCTCACACCCACTTTGGTTTTGCCATGTTCCCTTTTTTCTATTTTGACTTCTCCTCAATACTCAACTCCCTATAACGCACACGCGTACGGAGCATACAGGTTACGTACGTACAAACACACCAATACTACCTCCCAACCACCAAGCAAAAAATACCTACAGGGAGCAAAAAAGAGCCTCCATCCCCCTCCTCCCCCCCAACCGTTTTTGAGAGCCTCCAACCTCTGCCACCGCCAATTAACAAAAAAACAACCACAAACCGTGACCGCTCTTCGGGCATAATCGCAACGCCCGGCTCTCCCCCCCCCTTTATTCCTGATTCCATGTAGTCGTGACCTCCAGAATCATACAATTCGTACATTCGAGCCGCCAAGGCCATCTGTAATGCTACATGGCCAGCTCCGTTGTCTCCGTCCCTGTGCTTTGGCGTTTTTCTTTGCTGGCATTTGCGACGTGAAGCCACGTCAACTCGGCAAACTCACCAAGTGGGGTGATTTTTTTCTTTTCCTCTTTTCCTTCTTTTCTCTTGTTTGTTGTCCTTTTTGGTCTTCCATTTTCTCACGGTGTTTTTTTTTGTTGGTGTTGGCAACTCATGATTGATGCCAACTACTGCAGGGCCTACTGTACTCGTACGTGTAGGAGGTATGTGTGGCCTTTTGGGAGCATGTTTAGCCCCTGAGAGCCAACACAACAACACAACAACACAACAATTCAATTTTCAATATATTACTTATTTATTTTTATTTAATCATTGTTTGTTTTCTTTAGGCTCTTGTCCCTTTCTCTGTTCAACCCAAACCTCGCACCATTTCTTTCTTCTTCTCTCGCGTTCCTGATCGGTACCACCGGAGCACAAGAATCCTTCAACTCGCCCTTGCACCACCCCAAGGCATCTTTTCGCTCCCCCTATTACGCAAAAAACAAGTAAACACAAGCCACAGCCAGAAAAGAATGCCATTCCTGTGGCGGCCTGTTGATTGTCGCGCTAAAATAATAACACATGGATGGAAGCCAGAAAAAAAAAGAGTAGCCACTTCAAGGCAACTTACGAGCCTTCACAAGGCTGACTCGGGCCTCTAGACTCTTCTCTAGTCCTGTAAGACGGAGCCCACACAAAACATGACCCAAAAGCCCGTTTGCCCGTGAAAATCGAAATTCCCGCCCCCAAAAAAACAAGAAACTGCCCATTCATGGGATCAGATAAACAAAACCATTCCGTATTGGCGACGGTTGCCTCTTTGGAAGTGAGATTTCTTTCTATTACCGAAATTCCGACTGTAGTAGGTAGTACCTAGACGCGGCCCCTACTATACTTGATTCATAACGTGTGTCAGCAGCGGGTGGCGATACTTCACCTGCTAGGTTTCTTGTGGTGACATCGTCTCTCGACAGGTAGACATTTTTAGACGTGGGATTTGGACATTTGACTTTCAATACTACTAGCAGGCTTTTTGCAAAAAAGTACTCCGTACATGCCATGTACAAACTGATTCGAAGCGAGCTCACCTGAGCCGTTGTCACACAAGCACTGGTGGCAGTAGGAAAATGCCCAACCCTTCATAGCAGACAATTGTGATATTCCCCGCGCTGGGCTCGCCAATACTCCGTACTCTTATATATACATAAACTAAGGAAAATACTTTGACTAAAGAAAGGGCTCAAACATATGATATGTATGCCGTAATGTGCGTTGCGTCGCATGCGGTGCTGTGCGGTGCTGTGCCGTGCCGTATGTGTGTGTGACCTGAACAAAGATGGTGAAAACGTTCTTACAAGGCGTGCAGCTTATAGCAGCTTGCCTCTCGCCATGACTTCTCTCAACACCTTGAGCTTCTCCTCCGTGACTCGAATCGCTTCCTGCACTTCTCGCTCGTCCATGCGCTCTTCTCTCAGCTTGTCTTCCAACGTTCGCGGGTCTGCCTCTCGCCTGCGAGCATTCGACCGTTCTACCGAAAGCCGCTCCAGGCTCACCCGCTCTTCCAGCCAGTCCCAGAGCTCGCTGTCTTCCCGGCGCCACATCTCGTCGTATGCCGCAAGACGATATGCGCTCGGCATGGCGGGTTCATGCCCAAACGGTGCGGGGCTCTTGTTGTTGGGCGTGAGGCCAAACCCAAACCAAGTCGCAACCAACAACCCCACGAGGAGCCCGTAAACGATATTGCCCGTGAGGATCGGTTTGAGGATATCGACAATGGGTTCCAGGATCGGGCGCACCGGTTCCAATAGGCCCCAGTTTGGTTCTTCCTTCTTGGCGCGTGCACTTGGGCTAATGGATTCGGTTGATGATTGCAGCGCCTTGCTCTTCTTGCCCTTCTTCTTGCCCTTTGCAACTCCGGTTCCGTTAGTAGCGGACCGCGGTCGGGTAGAAACAGCCGCCTTCAGGGCTGCAAATAAATCTTTGCAGTACTGGGCCTGGCCTTCGTTGACATTCTTCTCAATGGTACCTATATCAAAGTGACATGTTAGCTAGGCTGTAGATGAAAAGCAAGAAAATGATATGGAAAGAACAGGGGACACATACCCTTGAGCCAACTCTTGCCACTCCATTCTGTAGTGCAGTTGACCTGCACACGAGTGGCATTGTTCTCAGCCCACGAGAGACAGTACTTGGTCTTGACGCGGAAAATGTTTCCGCTGGGGACGTCGGGGTTCTGCGTCGCCACGCTCACGTTAACCGCCTTTTCATAATCGATATTGTCCACGGTCTCGGTGACGATACACTTTGTCTGCTTGGGGCCAATCGGGGCATTCAGCGGCTTGATATAAGTGAATCCGCGGGTGCGGCTGTCTGGACCCATGCCCTTCTTGTCCTCCATCTGCAAATCAAAGCACTTTTGGTTTTCCGTAATCCACTTGCCCATCCATTCGGCAGAGGATTCACCAAACAGCATGCTGAATACCTTGCCCAACGGGGCTGGGATGATCTCGTCGGCCAGGAACTTGTCATAGTGCGTATCGGCGTCGCCACACTCGGTCGGAGCGTGAGTCGCAGGGCCCGGGAACGTTCCGGCGCCGGCTGCGGTGGCCTGCCCCTCTGCCGCCCCATCAATCACAGCTGCGCTGGGAGCGACAGCGCCGGATGCTTTCCTATTTGGCTTGCCGCTGTCTGCGCCGTTGCTGCTGGCGTCTGCTGCCTGAGGCTCGGGGGCTCGGTCGCTGTCCTCCTCGTAGAAATCTTCATCGTCGTCATCATCGCTGTCCCCTTCAGAGTCAGATCCGGCTGGCGTCTCTGGTTCCAGGCCCCCGGCCTCGACGTCAAGCTTTTCGGTCTTGTCACCGCCGGTGCCCTCTAGACGAACTCCGTTGAGAGTGCTAGTCAACGTGGGGTGGCCAAGCTTCCAGATGTTGACAATCAAGTCGTATGTAGCATCTCTACTAGTGAAGCTGGCAAATATGTGTTTGGCATGGAGAGTTGATATCATGAGTCCGTTTTTGAAGACGAGCGCAGTGCTTCTCTTCTCGACGGATACAATCTCGTCAAAGCTCATGACCAATGTCGTTGTCCACCCGAGAATGTTGCTGCTAAAGCAAAGATGGCCTTCTGAGACGTATAACCGACCGTGCGCGAGAATCTCTCTCTGCAACGCACAGCTATAGTCCTCGATAAGGTAGTCATCATCCGGTACACTCTTGAAGAATGTGTGGAAGTCGCGGTTCCTCTTTTTACTAGCAATGGCGAATCCCGTGAGCTTTGGAGCTGGGCCAGCTGGCGCCGGCGGCGCGACCGTGTTTGTGGTGGCTGTCGAGCTTCCCCGTTTCCTTTGCGAGTCGCTCTTCTCATCCTTCCCATCGGCCTGATCAGACTGCGAGCCGCCCTCCTCGCCATTGGCCGCTTCAAATAGCGACCTGGGCCTGCTGGGGGACTCGTCGAGGACAATGTCATCTCCGAGTCGAGGTTGGCTTTCTGCTGCTGGAGCAGACTCGGACCGCGCCCGCGTGTCGTTGAGATCGGGAAATCGAGACGTTTCGAGGGCGGGCATGGCTGCTGACGGTTCCATAATACCAAGTTGGCTCAAACTAAGTTCTCCGGTACCAATCGTCTTAGCTGCCGGCTCCTTTTTATCCATTCCGGAGCTTGAGTGAGCCTCGGATGGTGGGGGTTCTGCACGGTCGCCTTCTGCTTGGCTTGTGGCAGGGGGTGACTGTGGCTTAGACGCCTGATTCGTCCGACTCTTGTTTCCTCCAATGCCAATGCCACCGCCCTGAATGTTGCTACTAATCGTGCTGGCAGCGTTCTGGGCAACCGAGAACATGGACGAGAAGAAACCCGCGGAGTTCGGGGGTTGGACTTCGCCGATCTCAGGGGTGGGTGAGAGCGGAGCAGTTGTGATGTTGGATAGTTTGCTGGGCCCGATGCTGGCAGATCCCGACTTGGTTCTTCGATGCGCGCTTATACCCTGGGAAGAAGAGGAAGAGGAAAAGGACGTTGCATCCCCAGCTGATGCGGGCTCTGAAATGACGGGCGGTAGTTTCTTGTCCAAGTGTAGAGCGAGGGGGTTTGTTCTCTCGACGGGCGTGGGCGGCGTGTTTACAATGACGGGGCGGTAATTGTCGCTGCTGGTGGACGGTCGAGCCGAAGTCGTGAGCCTCGAGGGCGAGAGTATCGGGTGCTTCTCAGGGGAGGCTGTTGTCCTCGCGGCGGCTGGTGGTTCGGGGAGCTGCGCTATCTCGCTTAGAGCCTCCTTGGACGCATTCGGAGACGTGCTCCTGGAGGATCCACGGCGGAGGCGCCGAGAGAGAAGAGACGGTCGTCGTTCTCGTTCGCCGCGAGGGTCCAAGTCGGTGACCTGCACGACGGGAGATGCCAGAACTGATGTCGTGGTCGCACGAGCCAGTGGGGGGCGAGAGCTGCTTCTGATTCGGCGTTAGATCTGAGGTTGCAATGCAACGCACAAGTATGGATATTGATATGGATATGGATATGGATATGGAGGGTGGGTTGACGGCATACGTGGACAGAGGCGAATGAGGACACGGGAAGTGCGAATACGAGCAAAGGGAGGGAGAGAAGCGTGTGATTGGGCGAGAAGGAAAACGTAGAAGGAGTAGAAAAACGAATGTAGTTAAACGAGCGACGACGAATTAACAAACAAGATGAATCAAATGGCGCAGATGAAGAAAAGAAGAAGAAAAGAAGAAAAAGCTGGGCCGTGTGTGGCGCTTTGAAGGAGCGTGCGTCTGCGTCTGCGTCTGCGTCTGAGCGCGGACGGGAGAAGGAGAGGGAGAAGGAGAGGGAGGTGAAATTAACTGCAGATTGGCCCGTGGAGCTTCATGCAAGGCTGCGAGGCCTGTAACTTGCGCTACCTGTCATCTTTGGCCACTTGAGCAACGACAAGACGGAAGATGAAGGCGATGATGCATGCAAGATGCGTGGTGAATGATGTTCACAAGAAGAAAAAGACGACAATAATAACACGGACTCACCGCTCAGACTCTCCGTCCGCATCGGCGCCCCCCGACTCGTAGGACCCGAAGCTGCGGCTGTCCATCTCATCGTCATCGCCAACGTTGAGCGACGCCGCATCGTCACTGTCCCGCGCAAAGTCGCGGCCATCCTCCCGCCCTGAGGCATCCGAGTCCAGGCCTCCCGTCTTGACCCTTCGCCTGCGTTTGGCCAGAAGCTTGCCCAGGCCTCCTCCGGTGTTGCTGGTGCTGGTGCTGGTGCTGGTGTTGTCCATCCTCTTTTATCGCCTGGCCGCAAGACGCTACAGTATAGCTGGGCCGAGTGAGACACGGACAAGGCGGATCAGAGCCGGCTGATCCAGATGTCGACGGAGAATTGAAGTTTGTTGCAAATGGAGAAGAAAAGGAAGAAAAAAGTGCGAATACTATGGTGAAACGGTGTTGAATAACTGTTCTGGTAATAAGCGGTAGAGGAAAATCCCCGCTCCCGTATCTTGCAGCGGGCTTCTTTTTTTTTTATAACTATCACAGCTCTCGGAACGTCGTCGTCGTCGTAGTCGCGCGACCGTTTCCAGCATGATATGAAGATTATATAAATAGCACCGCCCGCCGTACCGACAGGACAGACTCCTGAAATCAGGATCAGGAACTAAACTTATCACAGCCCCGTTCCGGCTCTGCGCAATTTGCACGGGACGCTTGATCGGGGCCCGAGGACAGGACAGGACAGGACAGGATACGGAGTCGAGTCGAGTCGAGTCGAGTCCAGAAGATGCAAGAAATGGTCCGTCTGGGGCTAATGACGAAACAGGACAGGGAAGCTTGTCGAGATTAATGTGACGAGGCCCCCCTGGAGAGGAGAATTCGAGGTGGGGGTTGTTGTGCTTCCTAGTGCCAACATGACGGAGTCGTCGAAGAACCTTGGAAGCCCTTTGCAAACTAAAAGAAGCCCGCTAGGTTACCATGGACCGACCAATCTGTCGTGCGTCTGTACGAGTATAGAGTATAGAGTACATTAGTACCTATGTGGAGGACGGATACGGAACAGTCCACGTATGTTTCAGCGCCGTGTCGGAAGATGCAGAAACCCGAAACCCGCCGACACATGTGTAGTTCGACTATGTAAATCCTTGTCCGCAGCGTGCAATTGCTTCCTATTTGGATCTTTGCTTGATCCCTGATAAATGTAGGTACGTATTTGCCAATTGATGCTGTGGCACACGAGCAGAGTCCATGGAACGTCAAAAGCACGCTGCAGGTACCCCAAACTTACAAGACACACCCGCCCGCTCTTTGCAGATCAAATCGCCGCTTTCGCCCGCTTTCAGCTTGCACGCTGAAAGTCAAAATCTTTAGTTTTACGGCACAAATCGCCTTTAGACAAGCACCCGAGCGGAGGACAGGGAAACGGGGACCAGGAAGATTACGAATACCCACGCGTTGAATATACGCCTGTTCTTTAAGCAACTTCCACTATTATATATATATTTCTTCAGTACTAAGCTGCCATTATATCTACATTTCTCCAGTAACTGCTACTACCCTAGTAGGTACCTTACAGTCATATAGTAGTCAAAATTGGGGAATGGATGCACAGGCGTTCTCCTACAAGGCACTACTATACTTATTGAGCTGATTGAGAGCCCGCTTATATTGCTGAATGTATGTATTTATTTATTTCGCAGTCTCCCTCTTTCTCACCTCCGTTTATTGCTCTTCATACATTCAATTCAAACATTGACATGTCATGTTTCCACTCGAAAGCTTGAAGAGTGCTGTCGCTCTGACTGAAGCAATGATGAATCACCAACCAACAACTGCCTGTCCGCATACATACATACCCTGCACCAATACAATCAGCTCTTACAGCTGGTCTTACACCTTTCTATTGCTTCCAAAACAAACTCATATTTAAGAGCATTCTTTGCTTATAAACTTGTATGTAATGCAGCAGAGGACTTACAGATCAACCGCTGTTTGCAACAACATCTGTATATTAATGTCATCTCTGTACCCAAGTATCTCACAACATCTAGACTACCTAGGAAAGGGAAACAAATAAACGAAAGAACAAAACACCGCCGGGTATCCATCTCATGATTGGGCTGGAGATACTCAACCAAAACTAAGGACTGCTGAGCTTCCGGTACTTGTCAACTACGTTAGTTACTGCACGCAAGCTACGCCGCTGCACCCAGCCCTGCCGGGATAACGACCATGCTCTGACAGAACTTTGTGGTTACGTTGAGGTGTTTGAACTACGCCGCTGCACCCAGCCCTGCCAGGATGACGACCATGCTCTCACAAAACTCATCAACTCTGTTAGTTACTCAGAAAAACTACGCCGCTGCACCCGACCCTGTCAGGATAGCGACCATGTTCTCGGAAACGCTCCGCAGCCTCCAATTCCAGTCCTTGTTACCTCGGCGCTCTAATCATTCAGCCCATGCCAGCCTCCATCAAATTGGCCGCGGTTTGCCAGAACAATCGAGTGCTTGGAGCCTAGACTTGTCGTTTCTTCTTCGTATAGACCTCCGCAGTGGCTGTATGGAAGTGGTATCCAGGGTGCCTGAAGCTGAATACCACTCTCGAGACTTGCACCCACCATTGACTCTGCGTCTCTTCTTGCTCACGTTTGTTTCGGCTTTCTGTTTCGAAGAGGAGACGGGAGGAGACGGATCGGCTGCCGTGTTTTTACATCTTCTGCCGCTTCCGTCTCTGGCCATCTTCGTCCTGATCATCTTCGTCGTCATCATCGCCGTCGCTGATTCCGGATCGCTTTTCGGGGTTCGCAACAGCAGACTGTTGTACAGAAGAGCTGGCAGGAGGCATAGCAGGGGCCGGGCTTTGTCTTCTCTGGCGCTTGCGTCCGCGATCAACGTCATCCTCATCGTCATCCTCATCGCTGTCAGACCTGCGTCTCTTCATCGAGCTTTCAGCGGCACCCAGTGCTGAGGGAGTGTCGCTTGGTACATGTAGTGTGGGTACTGGGCTTTGCGTTCGCTGGCGTTTATGTTCACGTTCATCATCATCATCGTCATCATCGTCCTGGAATCTTACCCCCTTCTTCGAGCCCCCAGGAGTAGTCTGCTTTATAGAAGAGGCGTTTGGCGATGCTGCAGTTGCTGGGCTTTCTGATCTCCGATGCTTGCGGATAAGGCTATCGTTGGCGGGCCTGGATTTCTCCACAGCCGCAGCTCCATTGGCAATCCCATGAGCAGGAAAGAAGCTGTGAGATGCTGAGGCGTTATTATAAGGGCTATTCAATAGCCAACGATCATTTTCGTGATGGTTCATGTCTTCCTTGTCGGATGAATTAATCTCCCTAATCAGGTTTGAGCTTCTATTCGATGAGTGAAACAATCAGGGAGGGCGGTACCTACTGTATGTCTGTTGCTCTTTGCTCTCTGTATCCTTGCTCTTGCCTTAACCCTCTTCTTGACTTGGCATAAGCGTCAAGATCTTCTCCTGCGTAGAAATGATCAATGTCGCCCCAACGCTGTGTTCTACCCATGGAGGAATAAGGCGAAGGAGAACCCCAATGGCCCATACGACCTCTATACATGTAGTCTTTATAAATGTAGTCGCCAAAGCTTTGCACCTCTTTGCCATAGGGCTTTTGCGTCTCTTTGTCATCTGGCTTTTTCGGCTCTTCTCCAGAGTCAGCTATAGCGTTATTCGGCACATCATCTCCTGCTTCGTCCGCCTCCCAACCGAGAACGTTGCCTCGTAAGAGAGACACAAAGTACTCAAAACAGCCCGTTGTGCCGGCTTTGCGAGCTGCACCTTTAGCGGCCGAGCATGGAAATTGACATTTATCCCAAGCAATAGCTCTGGTGATGTCGGCAGTCAAATCCAATAGCTCTTCCTGCCGCTGTTGGTTCCTTTTCATGAAGAGATTTTCAAACTCCTCTTCATTGGCAGCAACTTCTGCTATTTCTGTTGCAGTCTTGAAGTATTCATCTTCGCCCAGGATCGGGATTTGCATGGTGTTGAATCGACGCCAGTAGTCCCCCCAGAGCTGTCGAGGACCACCAAGACGCTTGCCGCCGACTTTCTTGAGCCAAGCATCGTTTCGAGTTTTTCGCATAGTCACGTCTGGAGCTTTGAATAGCGTCATTTTGTTAAGTGCCGAGTCTATTGGTCGATTTGCCGTTGCTATTATTGTCGTCTCGATCGGTTTGAGCGTGTGGATATGAGTTCAATTGCTGGGCGTTTAAGTGAAGCTATCCGTAGACGTCTCAATTCTTTATATAGGCTCCGGCTGGTCCCAAACTCTTTACTACGGCGCTTAATCCCCCTCGTTTTAGCGCCCGGAATCGAGATTCCAGCTCTCGTGACACGTTCAATCTCTTTGTTCGATGCTTCAGTGCCCGCTCATCCACTCATGTTAACTCGACCTGCAAATAGGCGCACTTGAGTAACCTGTTGTGAGGGGGTTCCTTTGAAGCCTCGTTGCATCAGGTGACATCTTTCTTCATTTATCCTGCCGGTATCGGCTTGATGTGATGCAGGCCCTTGCAGAAGACCAGGCATCGGTGGAGGATAACCAATACTTTGGACGCCATAGTAATGCCCCGAGGGCCAGCCGCCAACTCTGTCATTTGGCTTGATGTGTACCACAGCGACAATCTCTTTGAAGATCAACGTTTTCTTTGTTCACATAACAGTACCGGTCCAAACTTGAGCCATAACATCTCCAGTGCTTCAACTCACTATCTCAGTCCGCACACCTGTTAGATTTGAAGTAGCTCAGAGTACCAGCGGAGGTCTGTGAGAATCATCCATGCAGGTATTAAGAATCTTCGATTGCCTTACGTCGTTGATTGGTCTAATGACAGCGAGATCACACAAACAATGTACCTTTAGACCTTCAAAGAGATGTATGGGATGGAGGCCTCACCTGACTAAAAACGTCAAAGAATCCATCTTTCTTTGTTCAATCTACAGAGCCGGGTATCGACCGGGTAGACTGAGACTAGGCGCCTTGTGAACACTCGCAACTCAACTCCATGGTCGGTGCCTGTTCATACAGACGCCTAATGTACATAAATTTACATATATATTGCCTCAAAGATGTCTTGTCGTCCTGCCTTTTAGCTATCAAATATAACATGCACATCTCGACGAGAATCCCCTACCGAGGTGGCGTGGTAAAGAATTGCATCTTGGCATCATGTCTCTTCTACCTGAAGTGGATGCGAATATGGCAGTCGCTCAGAGATCCTACGTCCCAATCGGAGAGGTCACCACCCTTCTAACAAATTCGTCACTAACTGCAGGAAATGCTCGAATTCTCATATATTCCTACCATGACCATGGCATTCTGAATGAATCACTTATTCCTCCTGTCACAGAGCTGGCCCGTGGGAGAGAGATCTCCGCTGTTTCCCAGACAACTCACGACGTAGACTTGACTATCAAATTTCCTACGCTCGACCTACAATTCCAGATAATCTATGATCCTGGGATCGATGACTGTCTTTTTGTCAATCAATCATCCATAGGCGTACGACTATTCAAATTAGGTTCCTCTTACGCCCCAATTGTTGTCGGGAAGACAGAAAGACGATCGATCCGGCCCGGATTCTGGAGGGTTGCAGCACACCCGGAATTAGATATTCATGATATTTTCGATTTTTTTTTAAACGAGAGATTATTCAATGTCTCCATTTTCGAACCAAACATATCGCCAGCAAAGCGAACTGCTGATGGCCTACAGATAGAACCAGAATGTACGGCATCTTCCCGAGAAATTATTCACAAAGGGGCCGTCCCACTTCTGGATCTGAAGGATCGGGAGACGGCTGCCATCGAAACTCAGTATGATGACGGTTCTGGGACATATCAACTTCAACGCTTCGTGCAACTAGGTCCACTAGGCCGTACGACAAATGCATCTGTATTTTCCTGCCGACATTCTGGAATACCTAAGAAACCACTAGTCGTTAAAGTCCTTGGGTACACTGGTGTGTCCGCCCTGGATCTTCCAGATATCGTTGGCCGGTGGAAGGCAGAGAAACAACTACTTGGAAATATAAAACACGTAAGTACATCCATCGTATAAACACGAGATTGAAAGCTTTCCGTCTAATTCCTTTTAGAGAAATATTGTGTCGCTGGAGGCCTTCGATGGCCGTATTTTTGCACTCTATTTAGAAGTTCTCCCGTTATCTCTTGACCGCGGATATCACTCGCCCTTTTCGAGTTCCGATGCTCATAAGATCCTAGTCGATATGACATCCGCACTTGCTTATTTATCAAGTATGAGAATAGTCCACAATGACATCAAACCAGGTAACATTGCCTACAGTTCTGAGCGCGGCGCTGTGCTTTTCGATTTCGGCTGTGCTTGTTATATAGACGAAGAGTCGAACGGCGGAACAGCTTGCTATCTCCCTCCCGAATATATGGAGAATAAAGGCCGCGGCTTGCCAGGTGACATCTGGGCCATGGGCGTCACAATGCTGTATGTGCTTCAGAAGATCGGATTTCCCGAAACACTCACAAAGAACTGGGCTTTTTCGAACCCTCATGAGTTAATCCGGGTTTGCGAAGAGGAAAATGGTGCAAGGCCTCAATTGAAGGAATGGATGGAGTATCTTGATAATAGGAGGGCGGATTTAGACCAAAATGCTGGGGTTCAGAAAGCAGTGTACCAGATGCTTGATGGAAACCGGAAATCAAGAGCTGTGGCTTATTCTATAATACATTCTACATAGTTGTCATATTTCTTTCTATATACTTCTATCTATATCTACCTATTTCTACCTACTTGTATCTATGTTAACCCATGTTAATGGATGTAATGTCTATTCAAGGATCCCGATATCCCCCAGGTTTGTTCTGTGATTTATGCGAATCAAAATGCTCAAACGCTCCGCCTGTAGCCTGGTACCGTGTACCCTTTTCTTTAAACGCGTCGACGACAAACATCACCTTTCTTGCATCCCCAACGTCTAGTCTTATACTGAGACGTCTTCCAATGTCTGTCGCTTTCCCATATCCTTGACTGTTGCCCTCTACTCATAGCTCTCTATTGGCGAAACGCTTGAATTGTAGATTAAAAAGTAGATTAGGTGACAGATGGCGAATTATCAACCGGAATGACATTGATATTCTAGTAGAGGATAAGTATTTAATTAAGGACTTGTAAGGTGGGATGATCTAAAGAGGATGGATGAATAATGCTTGATTGTCACAAGATGTGGCTGAGTCTTGTAGTGATTGCATGGAGTGAATGGCTGGATTATACTGTGATCAAAGTAGGGAGATGAGCTCTATTCATACTCAATCGACTTACACGCGCCGCGTCGATTTGAGGTGTCGTTCGACTCAATTCTCCACGAATCTTTGTGTAGTTTGTCTATGATTTTTGTGTTGTTTTCTTACTTCCCCACAAATCCTTGTGTAATTTTTTCGATGATTCTACTCCATAGAAATCTAAAAATTTCACAGATTTTGCTCCACAAATCTTTCTGTCGTTTTTCGAACAAGATTTTTGCGTTCCATGCAGATAGGTGGAGAGGAAACGGAGGAAACGCGCTGACTACTACCTATTTCCAAGAGCGACTCGGATTGCGGGGAGTTGGTGGTTTAATCTATCTTATTGAGGCAGAACTATGATATTGGCCGCGAAGCACTGCCATTTGAGCTAGAGCCTTGTGTTATTTGCTCATCTTGCGATATAGCTTTGCGTCTTTCCGGCTCCATTAGCAATAGATGTCCCTTGCATACTCTGTTTCATGCAGTTCTTTTAGATACCCGCCATTCTTTGTTCGTTTATCTTGCAATATCCATCCCTTGGTTTGTGTAAGTCTGTGCTCCTTGTATATCCGTCAAAGCTCTTCAATTCTACAGCTTACACCATCTATATGTTTCAGGTTATCAGATGCTTAGCCTCTCGGTGACAGCCTAGTGGCCGCTTCCGCCTACTAATTTTGGTTCAGCTCTAGGCTGCCAAATCGCGCAGTACCTCCAAATACCTCCTCCACCGCGGGCGGCTTGCGGCCATCCACCGTCTTTCCCGCGTATCTCCCGTCCTTCGGCATGCCGTCATAAGTGGGACGCCGAAAGTGCCCGCACAAATCACGCGCACTTTATGCGCACACAGTCCTACCACCAGAGTTCAGCTGCAAGTAAGTACATGCATTTGACAACCTCAACCTCGAACCCGCAAGCCGAAGCTGAAAGCTTGCTCAGCTCAGCTCAACCACGACGCCTCTCCCGCAAGGGGAGCAAATTCTTTACAACCTGAATAGACGTGTCAGCGCGTCTGCAACAACAACAACATCGTCGATATGGAATCTTCGCCGCTCACCAAAGCGCACGACCACGCGCGAGCCGCTGCCGTGGCCACTCGCCAATCCTCGGACACCACCGTGGCCATCAGCGAACACACTCTGGCCGCGGGCGAGTTTGCCAACGCCGCCAACCTGACGTCGAGCGTCGAGGCCCTCCGGACGCTCAAGCTGCTGGAGGAGCACCATAGGAAGCTGGCCGAGATCCTCAAGCTGCCCCCGGAGCAAGTGCCGCATGCGCGCGACGACGGCGAGAAGACGGCGTCGGAGAAGGACGGCGATGGCCTCGGCCTCGGCGCCGATGCGAGCGACGCTCTCCAGGCCGCAGTCACAAAGGCCCAGCCGCCCGGCCTGTCCCAGCGCCGCTACATGCCTCGCGAAATGTCGTCGTCCATTGCCAGCAACCTTGCGTCGGCGAGGGGCATCCGCTCCAAGGATCGCAGCCAGCCGCTCAGCCCCAGCGTGTCCAACGATCAGGCCCCCGGCAATGTCGATCCCCAGGCCAAACGCGATGCCTCCAAGGCCAAGATGCAGAACATTATGGAACGCCAGACCGGTCGCCCGACCTGGGTCCCGCCCATCGCTCCCGTGTCCAAGCAGCAAGAGGCAGCGGCAAACGGCGGCGCGTCCCCCAAGGTCGAGCAGGGTCCTCCCAGGGACGACGGTGGCTACGCCCGCTTCTACAACACCTTTGGGAGCCTGATCAACAAGATTTCTGCCCCTCTTGCTTTCGCCGGTCTGCCGCTCATCCAGGAAGAGCCCGCCACCCCTACTGAATCTGCCATGCCCTCGTCCAGTGTCACCCTGTCTCCCCCCAAGCAGCCCCGTGCTCGTGCCTCCCCGTCCCCCAGCGCCGACCCTGATCTGTCCAACATCTACTCAAAGGCCACCATGCGCGCCCTCGTCCGAGATGGCCACACTGCTGCTGACTCTTTCTACGTTGTCCCCTCTACCGGTCACACCATGTCTTATGCCAACATCCTCAGCTATGCTGAAAAGGAAAAGCGCCGGCTGGAAGCCTCGACCCATGGCGACTTCTTGCCTCAGGATGAAGACGACGATGACTTTGTTGATGCCCGTGAAGCCCCTGGTTCCTCTGTAAGCGCCCGACGACGGATCACGCGTAGCCATTCGGAAAAGGAACTGTACAACACCATCGAGGAACTCAGTCTGGAAAACAAGTCGCTGAAGGATATGCTTGACAAACTGTCGAAACGCCTCCATACTTTTGAAGCCAGCGCTCAGAGTTCTGCTCTCGCTCTCGCTGAAAGTTATCGAATCATGCCTGGCGGGTCGCCGCTCCCTGGGGGAAGCGGGAGAGCGAATGACGACGACCTGATACGCAAGAATACCGAACTGGAAGAACAACTTGCCGAGATGACGAAGCACATGGAACGACTGGAAAAGGACAACCGTAAGATGCAAAAGACGCTTGAAAAGTACCGTGAGAAGTGGGAGACTTTGAAGGCTGGTGCCAAGGCGAGGAGGGAGGCGCAAGTGACGGCCGAGAGCATTGAAGACGCACGCTCGTCTCAGGTGTGATTTTGATGTGCTTGCTGATTGCCTTCTTTTCGAAGGGGTTTGCTCCCCGATGTTAAGCCATTTGGCTACTTTTGTCTGTCTCTACTTGTGCTTTTGATGGTTGTGGTTGGTGTAGGGCAAAGAAGCGTTTTTTCCGGCGTAGATTTGCTCTAAAATATAACAAGGCGTCATCCCCCGAATGTTCTCATGACGGTGATTTGATTTGAATGCTTGATTTAATTCCACCAAAAACTGACGCTGAAGCTGATGCTCAAACTCCGGACGTAATGCCACCACCCGATGGGAATCACCAGCGTATCCCCCGGATTAAGCACAGTCTCCCAATACGGAACGTCCTTGAACTGCTTTCGAATACTCTCCCAGTCATTCCCACCGTCATCACCGTCCTCATCCCAGCCCTCCAAGACGCCAACATCTAGCTCACTCGTATTGCTCATATCAACACCATGCTCCATCCCTCTCGGCCGCAACCGTCCCGTCTCCTCAGGCGCATACAGCCTCACATATTTCGTCCCGACAACCTGGCACAGCAAATTATGATACCCATCCGTATGAAGCGGCGTGATGGTCTTGGCGGGGCCGAACCACGCGTTCAACTGGGGGACATGCACGGGCGTCTGGTTCTTGGCAGGGTCGGTGGGATGGGGAGGGACGTCGGCCCAGCAGAAGTCGGGGACGCGGATGTCGTTGCGCAGGGCGGGGATTTGCTGGAAGAGGTTGTGCTGGGCGAGGTAGCCTATTTTATCGGGCTGAAGCCTCTCATTTGGGTGTGTCGATGTTGTGGTGGTGATGCTCGGGTCAATGTATTTTGCGAGAAAGTGCTTGAACTGGACGAGTTCCTGGCTCCAGCCTTGGTCGACGTAACTCCGTCCGACTTCGACGGGGACGAGCCTCCTCCCGCCAAACGTCCTCGAGAGGAGATACTCGGGGCTGTTCCACGGCATATCTGAAAACGCGGGCCATTCCTTCGTCAGGTCGGTGAAGACGACGGGCAGCGGGTTGCCCTCGTTCATGTACTTGTCAAACATCCCCAGCGTCCAGTTTTCGTATCGCGGACACGTCCTTTCAGCGGAGAGATTCGGTCTGCCGAATGGTTCGTCGGTAGAGAATGTTGTGTCCCTTTTGATGCGCTTCCGCGGCCGTTGAGCTTCCCCCTCGGAGGTGTGCGTTTCTCCTTCTCCTTCTTCCCAAAAACGACACAGTAATTCCAACGTCTTTTCAATCCATTGTTTCCCTATGAGTTTCCCCGCGCCGCCAGCTACCACAAGTGCCCTGTCCAGACTCTCCACCACGCGATCCATGACATCCTCGTCAAACGAATCCTCTCGCGCAGCCTTTACTATAGCGTGGTACGACACGAGAATCAGCGTGTCCGTGTATATCCACCGCCAATAATACGGCAACAAATCAAACCGATACGCATAAAACGCCGTCATGCACACCGAGGCGAGGTCGTCCAGCCTCGTCTGCAGCAAATCTTCGTCTACGCCGGCGTCTGTGTTCCGGGGCAGGGATTCGTGGAGTTTGATGAGGAGCCGGGCCTGGCGCTGTAGTAATTGCTGCATTGCGAGGGCTTTTAGATCTGTGGCTGTTGGGTGTGATGGCTCGGGAGGTATGGGTTGGGAATCGGATGATGCATATTGACATGTTGCGATTGTGCCTGCAGCATTGCGATGTTGCGATAGAACTTGGTCGCGTAGGGAGGACATGATGCGGCGATGGATTAATAAGAAGAGAAGATAATATTAATTTGACATTTTACTGGGGGGGGTGCAACCGGTGAATGACTCCTGTTGATGGTATGGAAGGGGGAGAAAAAAAAGTTGATGTGGTCAAGTCCTTAGACTGGCCATGTTCCCGCCTCACTCACTGCAGGGTACCCTACCAAGTATCAGCCTATGATCACCACGTTTACTCACTCATTGATTAACCAAACAATACATCAATATTATCTATATAAGTATATATAATAGCGATTCAATCATTGTCACCGTTTGAGTTTCTTCAATTCAACAGCGTTATTTCAATCGTTACCTCACATTCACTCTCAACTCATCTCTCACTCTCAAACCTTTAGATTCGTCAGCATAATATTTTCATCCCTCACAAAAACCCGTCCCCCCAAACAACCCAAACCAAACTTCTCCCTAACGTACAAGACAATCGAATATTTTTCGTTTACATCGCTTGAGCCGCGCCTACTTCAGCACTTATTCTAACAAGTCCATACTCCCACAATGCCGTCCCGCCTACCCTCTACCAGGTAGCCGTCTCTAATACGTACACGCTCGACGACGGCGGCATTCTTGGCGCCCTCGGACGCGGCGATGCCCGCTCCGCAGTCCCATTGCCGTCCCTCGACCTTATCGTACACCTTGACCACGTCCTCGCTGGCCGCGCTGACAATCCGTCGCGCATCAAACATCATGCTGGTGACGGGGTTGTCGTAGGCGTAAGCGTCGTAGATGGACCCTGTTCGGAGATCCCATATCTGTAAAGGGCAGGTTTGTTAGCCAACACTATTACGATGAAACAGAATGGCATGGGTAGGCTTACTCTGATGCTTCGGTCCAAACTGCCCGTCACTAGATGTACGTCGTCAAACTGCAGACATGTCACGGCGCCGGTGTGGCCCACCAGGCTGCGGTGGACTTGGCCGCTTCGGAGATCCCACAAACGGACCATGCCGTCGGCGGTACCGCACGCCAGCGCGGACTCAAACACTTGCAAGGCACCAACAAAGTCAGCCGTGGTTCCCTGGGCTCGGCCGGTCGGCCTCCAGGTATCGTCAGTCGTTGCAATGGCCGATGCCTGAGCGGCCGCCCACATGACGTCGAGCGTCTGAACGCAGCGGCCCTTTTCCAAGTCCCAATGCCGGATCGTCTTGTCCGCTGAGCCGGAAACCAAGACGTCTCCTCTGAAGTGAAGTGCGGTGATTTCGTCGACGTGGGATGATAGCGTAAAGAGAGCGCAGTCGTCCATGCTGCCCTCGGGAGGCTCGATGGGCTGCGCATCGGGGTGTTCAAAAGCAATGGCGTCCTCGTCGTCGTCGCCGGCGTCCTTGCCACCTTGAGGGTTGTAGCGTGTTTTGCTCAAATCCCACAATCTGATGGTGGCGTCCATGGAACCGGTAGCTAGAATGTTATCCTCGACCTGCAATGCTCGGACCGAGGCCGTGTGGCCCTCTAGGTAGCCCATGCATCGACCGGCGTTCAGATCCCAAACCCGGACAGTATCGTCCAGTGCGGCAGTGACCAGAGTTCCAAACGGCGCATCAAAATCCATGGCCGTGATAGTATCGCGATGGGCCCGGATTTCGCGGATGCTTGATCCCGGGGCAAAGTGCTCGTGCAGAATGGGCATGGATTTCCGGCGATGGACCTTTTTCGGCTTGCGCTGCTTGCCGTCGGTGGCGGGCAGCTTCTCATAGACGGACTTGGACATGAATTCGGGGTCGTAGTCGTCGGCATCTCCCACCAGATCTCGCTCGTCCTTGGTGGCAGTGTTGCGTGCAATCTCCTCGGCCTCGTCGACGATGGCTTGGACTTCGTCGATTTTCAATTCGAGATCCATGACTACACCAGGGGGCAACCAAAGAGAGGCATTGATTAGACGAAGAACTTGATAACAGAGAATGGCAAGGGGAAAACGAAAGGCATTCTACTGGGGCGTGGGTTCAAACACCTACCATCATGCTCGAGTGTCGCCTCGTCCTGCTCAAAGCCCGCCAACCTCTCCAGCACAATCCTACGCATGCCGTAGAGATTGGCAATCTTGTTGTCTATTTCGCGGATCTCACAGCTGACCATGCTCTTGCGCACCCCCAGTAGTTCCAGCTCGTGCACCATGGTCGTCTTTTCCTTCTTGAGCTGATTCAACTTGGTCGGCGTTGCGGGTGTGTTCTCCCCCTCCTCCAGCAGCTTCCTGCCCCTCGACGGCTGTCGGCGGTGCTTCTTCCTGTCGTCGGCCAGCTCGGGGAAGCTGGCCTGGAAGCCCTGGAACAGCGAATAGGCGTTCTGGTGCTCGGGGATGTTGGACAGCAGCTCGTCGGGCAGGTGGGTGAGGGCGCGGTGCTGGATCTCGGCCGTGGACAGCTTGGACCGCACAATCTCGGTAGGGCTGGACCGGGCCATGGAGAACATGCCGCGCTGGACGCTGGGACGCTTCATCTGCTTGTGAACTTCGGCGAGGGCGGCGCGATAATGGGCTCCCGATGCCTCTGCGGCCGGGCCCATGAGCTGGCTTGCCGTGACAGTGACTTTGCGGCTGAAGGCTTCGAGTCCTCGAGTCTGCGGGCAGAGAAGAGACACGACATGGTTAGCAGGCTGCGCTCCATGGGCAAATTGCAAAATAAAAAGGACGTCTCAACGCAATGGCATGGTATGGCATGGGATGTTGCGGCGGGCAGAGTTTTTTTTTTCTTTTTTTTTTCTCTCTTGTTCCTCTTGCCGGTTTGCGACATACAGAGATGATGGACTGCTCGTCATCGGGGCCATCGTCGAAGGCATAATGGCTCTCCGAGTCAGTCATTACTCAACGGCTGGCCCGCTGCAGGCTCTGGATTCGAGCTCGAGGCAGCGCAAGGCAAAGGGCGAAGTTGCGTTGGTCAAGGGAAGAGCAAGAGTTGGAGGGTTTGCATCGCAAAACCAAAACCGGGCATGGCTTGCGGGTGTGAAATTTGGATGACGCGCGCAGAAAAATGCGGCACCAGCCGGCTATTGAGTTATAGTAGGTACCTGTAGTAGGTACAGGTACATGCTGGGCCTGCTATAAACCGCTGCTAAACCGCTGCTACTGGCTCGGCTTTGTTTGGATCAGTTTGTACCACCCACCCCTCTAGCTGTTCCAGCTGCCCTTTGTGTGTAAACCATTTGATCCGATGGAATTGGCACCAACTTGTGCCGATGCATCGATGCAAGTGATTTGTGCGGGTGCTAATATCTTAACTATCTTGTATTCTACTATCGATTGGACAAGTACTAATACACCTCGCACCAGCAGCTATCCTCAAGTACTGCTGATAGGTATCTATAGTAGCAGCCAAAAGTAGCATCGAAATTGATTAGCTGGGTTGCATCCGTAAAACCGACGCATAAACAATCAAACGAGAAACCGGCTAGTTCGAGCTGCTGTTTGCACGGCGTTTCGGCTTGTCTCTGCTAGTTCCAGTCGCTTCTGCACTTGAATCTTTTGCCTGTGCGGTTCGCTCGATGCCCCCACTGGGGGCTTTCCGGGGTTCAAGGGCAGGGTTGGCTTGAGATTCGATCGTCAGGGGACCCTAGAAGTACATATGTTCTGATGGATGTTTTGATATGGAGGATTTGGCAGCTTTGGTGATTGTATGTATACTAACAAAACCAGCATCTCAGTGTACTGTATTAGTAGTAGTCTTGTCACATGTTTGGGTTTGGTAGTTATGGCATCAAGTGTTAAACCCGTCTCTTCTCAATTCCGTCCGCGACTATTTGGCACCAACACAAACAAGTCCAGGGCAGCAAATCCCAATGCCGTGCAACAATGCCAAGGCGGGCAGCGTTTGCTGCTTTTGGCGACACGATGCATTCCCAATTGCAGCCAGCGCCTCGCTTCTTACATACTCGGCACGTGAAAAGGCTCTCAAGCCCGCGCCATCTCGCAAGGATCAATCAGATGGATTGAGATCTGAGCCGCCCTTTGGTAAGCTGAACCGGCCGCTAAAGATGGGGCTCGCTGGAGCCCAAGTCTCCAACAGGGCCGGTCTCGGGCAGCGGATCAATTCCGTTCCCAGCTTGACTTCATCAATCATCGGCACGCCGCTGAAAGCTTGATTTGCCCGTCAGCTTATTCTTGGGTTCAATTCAATCTTCGCTGACATTTGCACTATATCCTGCCTCTCCAACGTATTTAAATTCAACGATATTCCCGTTAATTGCCTCTCTTCAAGATGGATTCCGCCGTGGACATGGCCGACAGCTCTCGAGCGCTGGATCTGGCGCGCATCCGCTTCCAGCTCATGTCAGTTGGCCCGCGCTATGCAGAGCTTCAGCTCCCAATCCCCTGATCCGTCCCTTTGGATGCGTTCTGACACCAATTCATATAGCCGACTCGAAGATACAATCTCCTTTTCTCTCATTGAGAGAGTGCAGTTTCCCCTGAACAAGGTGAGTCACAGAAACCAGAAGCCAATCCGAACAATGCCCAATCACCGCTTCGTTGCTGACCCGGGCCTCATGTATCTAGACCATCTACACACCCGGTGCCCTCCCCATCCCCGACAGCCGCCTGAGCTTCTTCGACTGGTACTTTTCTCAGCAGGAAAAGCTGCAGTCCCTCATCCGCCGTTTCGAATCGCCCGACGAATACCCCTTCTTCCCAGAGTCTGTCCAGAAGCCCATGCTGAAGCCCCTCAACTACCCCAAGATCCTGCACAAAAACGACGTCTGCGTCAACGACAAGATTAAAAGTTTCTACATTGAAAAGTTCCTGCCGGAGGTGTGCCCCAACTTTGGCCGCGAGGACCGAGGAGAGTCGCAGGAAAACTACGGGTCGACGTCTACGTGCGACATTGCCTGTCTGCAGGCCCTGTCCAGGAGAATTCACTTTGGCAAGTTTGTCGCAGAGTCCAAGTTCCAGTCGGACCCTGAGCTCTACACGCAGCTCATCAAGGCCGAGGACCGGGAGGCGATTGGCGAGTCCATCACCAACAGGGCCGTCGAGGAGCAGGTCCTCGCCCGTCTTCGCCTCAAGGCCGAGACCTACGGCAAGGACCCGTCGATGCTGGGAGGCGTGGAGCAGCCCGTCAAGATCAACGTGGACGCGGTGGTGTCCATGTACAAGGACTTTGTCATTCCCTTGACCAAGGAGGTCGAGGTTGAGTACTTGATGCAGAGGCTTCTGCCAGAAGAGTAGAGCGTTTCATATCGTCATCTATTGCGGCGCAGCTATATAATCACTCACAGCCTTGACCGCCTCCTTGAATTTACTCGCCTCAATGAGGATCATGTGTCCAAATGTCTTGATACCCAGCTCTTGAAACGCCCGCTTGCTGTCTGCCACCGCATCGTCCTCTTTTGTGTACCGGAAGCTGCCGTGCGCTACGGCGTAGTTTTGTAGAATCTCATCCTCGGGGTGGAAGTGATAGGTCGAAGCCTCTTCCTTGGCCTTTTTTCGTTTTCGGTCCTCCACGTCCAGCGTCGATTCTACCTCGTGGTACGTTCTTGAAAAGATGAGATAGTAAGAGAATTCGTATGGCTCCTTGTCTTCGATGGCATCCTCCACTTCTTCAACCAGCATTGTATACAGCGGCGGCGCAATCTCGGACGGCATGTTGATGAGCCGCTCCGAGAAGACGAGGCCGACGGGCTTTTGTGCGGTGATGAGCTCGGCAACGGCCGATATTGAAGGGTTGGTCTGGGCCTTGTCCACGATGTACTTGAGGATATCCTTCATGGGCTCCTTTTCGCGGTGCTCGTATGTGTTGAGAACCGTGAGCATGGCATAGGCGTCGTTGGCCTTGCCGTCAACCTTGACCGTGGAGCCAATCGTCGGCTGCGACAGGATCAGATCCGACAGCGCAGACATGCTGAAGAGGTTGGCGTCGACATCGAAGAGCTGCCGAAGCAATGACTTTGTGCCGTGGAAATCAATCTCGGGATCAAAGTTGAACCACTCAAAGTCCACATTGACCATGTCAAAATCCTAACAACGTCAGCCCGGCTTCCAACTTCCACTGACTAGAGCGGCTTCTCTCTTCTCACCTCGTCATCGCTGCTGTCCTCTTCCATTCGGTCGGCACCTGCATCCGCGGGCGGCACGTCCTTGGCCTCCTCCCTCGACCTCTTTTTACCCATTCCGGCTTGTGATGATCCGAACTGCTTTTGCGATTGATGGATTGGATGCGCTCCGCAATGACGAAGCAAGTCTTTTTGGTTTCATCTCAACTGAGCTTCGATAACGAATTTTTGTTCTCCATACCCCGCGCTATACCGCATCTAGCCACGATAAGAGCTCTGCGGCGGCTAATCAGACGCGATAACGTGCGCTTAATCAGCCAACCAGCGGCCGCTCCCCAGACTGTGCCTCTGTTCCCACTTGGATGTCGTCGCAACTTACGTAGCCGAACTGGATCAGCAGCTTCACTGGCGGAATCAACTTTCGCGCATCCACCCTCGCCGAGCTTCCAATCGGGCGTTGCGGCATGAGCGACACTCAATTCCGAGAGACTCTCCGTATCTAATCACCGCATCTTATCCTCTGCTCGGAAAGGCTCGTTGTCGTCTGCCCATCTCGCCATTAACCCATATATTGCCGCTATACCGAGCCTTTGTTGAATCCGACCGTCACCATGGACTACAGCGCCTCTATACATGAGACCGAGGACCCCGCGGCGTCTCCCTGGGGCAATACGCCGGGCTCGTCTCCCCAGCATGACCGCACCGCGTTTGCAAGCCTCACGGGAGATGCTCCTGTTCCCGCTTTCCCATACACCCCGCAGTCGTCCAACGGCCTGGGACCAAGTGGTGACGATGTCTTTCCGCAGTCTGGCTCGATAACGCCTGCGGCTGGCGGAGGGAGCGATCATGAGGATGCGGGATTGACTGCTTCTTCAGAGTCTGGCGCTGTGCCTCAATCCGAGGCCCCCCCGTCAGCAGCTTCAACAGAGGCGCCATCAGAAGATGCGCAACAGCCTCGGAAGCCTCCGCAGCCCCAATTCCGGCTGCAGGCAAAAATTACAGGGCTGGAACGAACGGGAAAGAAGGATCCGATATTGCGATTTGACGTCCATGTGAGCTGTCCTCTCTACCGTGTCACTAGAGAGTGCCATTGATCTAACAAGCCGCTCCTAGACCAACCTGCCCCGATTCCGCACCACCCAGTACCGAGATGTCCGACGTCTGCATTCCGAGTTTGTCAAGCTTGGAGAGCACTTGATATCCGCAAATCCCGAAGCTCTGGTACCCGCTGTCCCCCCTCCCATTACATCGGCTGGCGCTGGTACGGAGGAGGATGAAAACCGAGTCAAGGCCCTGATGCAGCGATGGTTCAACTATGTGTGCGGGAACGAGGTGTTGATGAGAGACGATGAGATGGTGCTTTTTGTTGAAAGCGATTTTGGCTACAGCCCGCTGGTGAAGAGAAAGCAGCCCGCAACTGGCGTTCGCAGGAAGATTTTGAAGCAGTTTGCTCCGCCTCCCGATGATACCCCTGAGCTCGCAGAGGCTCGTCCTGTCGTTAAGCTGTTCTATCTTGGTACCATGGATGCTGGCCACAAGGTCGACAAGCTCGTCAAGGCCAGGAGAGGTAAGACAAGGGTGCTGTGGTTAAGCGAGTCTACGTTTCCTTACTAATAACTGCAAACTGTAGGTCTTGGACTTGTCGAGTCTGATTACGGCGTGAAGCTTGGCGCCATGCATGTCCAGGAGCCGCATCCAGGACTGGCAAACGCCTACAAGAAGCTTGGTCGGGTGATTCAGACTGTTGGAGACTATCACGCCGCTCAAGCCACGGCTGAGGCTGCCACCATTGGCGACCCATTCCAGTACCACTCGCAGGATGCCTTCATCGTCAAGGAGTCTCTCACCAACCGTCAAATCCTCATCCGCGAATTCTTGCAAGCCCAAGAGGTAACACGAAGCAAGCTAAACGCTGCCGATCGTCTCAAGGCCAGCTCCAGCGTCCGGCGAGAAAAGGTCGACGAGGCCATCGCAGCCCTCGACGAAGCCCGAACAAACGAAACCCAGCTCTTCAACAAGACAAGTAGAGTTACCCAGAGCCTCGTGCAAGAACGCCGCAGGTGGTTCGACAGAACGGCCAGCGACCTGCGTCTGGAAATCAGAGAACTTGTCCTCCGCGAGATTGAGGCCGAGCGTCGGTCGCTGGCCCTCCTCGAGAGCGTGAGAGCCGACATCCGGTCCATCGATGCCTCTGGTGGCCTGAGCCGTCTGGGCCGCGAAGCTCATCCTACCGTGCGACGAACGAGCCTCGCTGCCAGCCAGGGACCTAAGGGAGATGCTTGGAGCGGCGTTCCTCGTCGGTCCGACGCCACTAGCCGCAGCACCTCGGGCGTCGGCAAGGTGTCGGAGGAAGCTGAAGGCGAGGACCGCCAGGAGCCTGGGTCTGGTAAGATTGGAAGCGGGCTCGGCAACTTGGTTGGTCTGGAGGAGGATGACGAGGACCGAATCGACGCGAGAAATGCGGCGAGCCGGTTGGCTACGAGCACTTTCTAAGAGACGCTGGTGAGTTTATAAAGGGGGGGATGGCTCATGTTGTCTACTCGGTGCCAAAGTGCGGCCGTTGTCGTTGAAATATAGTTCCAGACGAGCACATGTTTATACTCAATTTTAAGAAACGAACCAAGTTGACGAATAATTAAGAGTGTAGAAATCGAATAGAGTTGTTTTTACTAAGAATGAATTCGAATAATGGTATTGCGTGCACGTTTTCAATTGTCCTGCGAATTTAATTCTGGCTAATGGTAGCGCCAGCCCTCGTCATGTCATTCATTACCCATCTATCAAACGTTCCTTGCATTGAACGCATAGTAAAGAAGAAAAAGAAAAAGAACGCCCCTTGATAATGCCTCAAGCAAACAAAAAACACACCCAAAGTTCTAGCTTCACAAACAAAAGCCTTGTATCATCCTCAAACGTGCAGATCGCCCGTTCCCGGAATGTTAAACGGGACACTGCTCATATTATAATCCATCGTCCCGCGTCTCGCCGCGCCCTTGCCTGATTCAATGGCATGGAATTTCCTGCCCACGTCCTTTGCCTGGTTGACGCCCTGCATGATGGAGTTCAAAAGGCCGAGGAGGTGGACGTTGTTGGATTCGCTCTGGACTTCCTTTTCGAAGGCCTCCCTGTCTGACGGGATGACGAGGTCGAGACGGCTGACTAGAGCCTGGATCTGTCGAAGAATGTTTTGAGACGGCGTAGTATTGTTCGTGTCCGTATCCATGCTCTCTCCCTGGTCGTCTCCGTTGATGTACGAAGGCGGCAAGCGCTCCAGATAGGTAGTGATGAGCTGGATTCTAGAGTGGAGCATCTTGATGGCGTTGGCCTTGGCCGTCAGCGAAGCAATCATCTCGTCCTCCTCCCGCGACAGAGCGCTCGCCTCATCCACCGCCGCGTCCTTCTTCTCTTCCACCTCGCTTTCCACCAGCCTCCGCTTCCCCTTTCCGTTTGACTCTATCGAACGAGCTGGCCTTTCCTCCTTGACGGCCGGAGCCGGGGCGCTGGCTGCTGCGTTTCCACCACCGCTCGCCACGTAGTTCATGCTAATCATTTCGGTCTCGTCCGTCTCGACAGAATACGGCACCTCTCGAAATTTCAGCTTGAGCGAGGAGTCGCCGTCGTCCATCTTCTTATCCTCTCCGTCGTTTTCCCCTCTGGCGTCGTCGACCTCGAAGTTGCTCTCGTATATCGTCAACGGCAATTTACCGCCGACTGAATGCTGCGCAACCTCTTGTGGGTGGAAACCTAGCAAAACGGCTGACTCGTTCCAGTTTTCGAGAATCTGGCCGTGGACGGGGAGGATCGTAGGCGAGGGACCTGATGACGACAGCAGCGTGTACCAGCCGACAAAGTCCAGTTTTCGGTCTTTGTGCACAAGACACACTGGTTGAAAAGGCAAGTTAGCAGAGCACGCGACGGGATGTAGCCGGCGGCTTTGGCGCACTTTGCTCCAATCTTCTTCCAAACTTCTCTGCGTTGATGAGGTAGCCTCCATCGACCTGGGGCGCTTCCTGGACGTGGCATTCAAAGGCGTGCTCGATGGTGATTTCGCGGCCATTCTGCTGGCCTAACAGAGCTCCGATTATGGGACCCTTTTGCTCCCGCAGAGTGTGTCGTGTGATGTAGTCGGAGATTGTGAGAAGCACTAGCGGGTGCAGGACGGCCTGGAGCTGGGAGCTCTTCTGGGTCGATAGAAGAGGGTTGGAGCTGGGAGCATCCATGTTGGCGGGAGGGATATTGCGGTGTTGTCGGTGAAAAGTGATTTGGTGTCTGTCGTGGCTATTTTGAGCTTGTTATCTGGGTTGTAGGGGAAATGGTGTAATAGAGAAGAAGCGTGATGGGAGCTGAGATGTGTGAAGTTGGTGATGTTGGAGGTTGAACAGCTGCCCCGCGTGCCGTGGGGTTGAGAGGCAGTAGAGCGATGACTAAGCGGGCCTGGTTGATCATCGTAGATGCTTGTTGTATTTGGATTTTTTATTTTTATTTTTCTTTTCATTTCGGTTTGATATCAATGGAAGATCATATCGATGAGAGATGTTCATCTGATCTGAACCACGCTCCATTCGACTCTTACAGTACTTGAAGCTTCTATACCAGGTAGTAGTTGTACCAGAGGCTCACTTCTACTCAATATACAGGTATATATCTACCACGACTCAAAAGGGCTCTTTACAGGCTTCGTGCACACTTAATTCAAGTATTTCAATCAACACAAGACAGAAAATAATTATATCCTTGGACCATGAAATAATATCGTTAGCATCCATTTCATTCCCCAATCCATCTCTTCCAAAACTTGGCCACGATACAACTCAAGAGTGCCATCTCGTTCTCGACTCTTGAGCCAACTCTGCCTCGATTCGCTTCTTCGCAGCCATTTCAACCTCAGCCTTCTCCTGCATCTCTGCCAGAGCCTTGATCCTCTGCTCCGGAAGACTCTTGATGATTTCTTCGAGTTGCGCCGTCATCGTCTTGCAGTCCTCAGCCTTTGCCAGTTCCACCAACTTGTTCAGTTCCTGTGTGTATTCGGCATAGAGGTCCATGATTTTCTTTTGACGGTTATCGGGGTTGCACTTTTGGCACTGATCTTTGGAGTTGATGTTTGTGATTTCCTTTTCGCATCTTCCGCTCGTGTCAGAGCATTGGAACTGATACTCGGCAATGGTATGTCGGCAAGAGTACTTGGTTCTGGTGACTTTACACATTTTGAGGGTAGATATTGAGAGAGCGAAGGCTTGGTGGTTCTTGATGATTTGGTTGGTATGATGGGAATGAGTTGAGCTCCAGGAAAGAGCATGTTGGAGCGGTTATATAGTAGAGATGGGCTGTCGTGAACATCATCACGGTTAGATGCATGACGATGTGAGAACAATTGTTGGTGTAGTGAAGTAGGTCAACAACGGGAGGGGGAAAATGAACAAACACGATATTAGCCAATTACAATTATTTTATTTTAAACTACTCATAAGTGAATTGAAAAAAATGTACATAAACAGAGAGGAGAGTAAGTTTCCCAAATTCCAAGAAACCAGTTAATCTAGCATATACTCCATTATCCAGTTGTCTATCCCGTCGCAACGCCAATGGTTCAAGTAAATTTTGAATCCATGTTTGTTTTGTTCACTGTGGTTTTCCTTGCTGGTTCTCTGGCTTCTTGACGGTTCCCCATTCCACGCAACAGCCGCAAACCAGCTGCGCACAAGTCAACGCCAATGCAGCAATAAAGATGTGCGTACACGCGTAATTGTATGCATCAATCACAACCGAAACATACTGCGGAGGAACAGCATTTTGAAGCTCAGTCACACCAGTCGTGATGATCTTCGCGGGATCTAGTCCGGGCACGCCCTCCAGGTGAGAAACGAGCAAGGTGTTCAACACTGTTTGGCCGACGGAAACAAAGATGGCACCTCCAAGTTGCTGGGCAAAGAAGAGAATGGAAACCCCGGTAGGGATCTCCTTGTTCGGAATTGTCGCCTGGACTGCAAGATTTGCGGTCTGGAATGCAAACCCCAGACCAAACCCGGCGAGAAATTGGTAACCAATCCATTCAGAAGATCCAGAGCTCGGCTTCAATGTGTATAGAAGGCCTTCGCCGACGGCCATTATGCAGGGACCAATGATTAAAGCCGGCAAATAGTATCCAATCTTCTGGGTCATAAATCCAGATATGGTGACGGAGACGACGAGACTCAGAACAAGTGGGAGTGTATAAATGCCAGATCTCACGGGACTGATGCCATGCGTAGTTTGGACTAGATGATGTGTCAGTGTCAATGCTCTCTCAACCACGGTGAGGGGCTGGACTTACACCACAGAGGAATGAAGTAAACCAAGAGCATCATGGCGCCTGCAATAAAGAGCATGTAAAATGTGGCAGAAAGCATGGTCCTCCGAATAATGAGCTTGGGAGGTAGCGACGCGGTGTCGGGCATCTTGACTTGAACAAGGGCAAATGCCAAAGCAGTCACTCCAAACATGATGAAGAGGAAGATTATTCTCCAGTTGCTCCACTCGTATTTTGATCCTCCCCATTGCAAGGCAAGCAAGAGGCATACCGTAGACGGGATGAAGAAGAAGGTGCCGAGAGGGTCGAGACGAAGGATCTGCTGCTTGATGGTGGCGGAAGGGTGAGTCTTCTTGGGAAGTCTCAGGAAGAAGAAGAGAAAGGCGAAGGCAACGGCGCCGACGGGAAGATTGATGTAGAAGCACCATCTCCACGAAACGTTTTCTGTAAAGGCGCCGCCCATCAGAGGGCCGGTAATACTTGATACGCCAAACACGAGACCAAACGCGGCTAGTTTGTACAAGGTTAGGAGATGCGTTGGATATCTGAGACTTTTGGGATTCTTGTGGTACCTTGAAACATGGGACGCTTCCTCAATGGAATCATGTCAATGGTAGTGAGCAGAGATCCGGTCGTGATGCCAGCAGAGCCCACTCCTGCGATGGCACGCCCTATATGGATTTGTTAGGTATTTGTCTCAAGGATTCATATTTTCTCTTGCGCCCCATTGCACGCTTACCAGCAATAAAAACAGACGAGCTTGGTGCAGAACCGCAAATAGCAGAGCCAATCTCGAAAATGACGATGCAGCATAAGAATGTCCAGCGCAGATCGTAAAAGCGGTAAATGCGCCCCCAAACCAATTGAAAGGCGGCCGTCGTAAGCATATACGATGATCCATACCAGCCGATATCCGAGAGGGAGTGGAAATCGTCGGTGATTGTGGGAATGGCAGTGGAGATGATGGTCCGATCCAGAGCAACGAGGAACATGGACACAAAGGCACTGGTGATGATGAGCCAGAACTTGAGAGTTCCTGGCTTGTAGCTCGCTTCGGTGCCGTTAGGGGTAGGGCCTTGGGGATTGGCAGCCTCGGCATTGTCGTCGCTTGGCGGTGAATCTGTCTTTTCCGTGATTGGGCTGTTCGTCTCGTCGCTTATGGTATCGATGTTTCGCGAATGATGTGATGATGATAGCGAGTCTCTGGGTAGCTGGATGGGAGACGGTGTCTTTTCCACCCCTGTTTTTTCATCGGGGAGAGACATTGTGAAGAGATGTGATGGATTATTAGATGTTGCGCCGGAAGAAACGAAATAAAGCAGGATACACTCTGTTGATTCAATATTGATCTATTGTTGTTTATGCTTGACTGCCGGTAAAGAAGATGGCTACAAGACAGCCTTGAAGTTTATAGATGAAAACAAACGGCATTTGTCCACGTATGCGGCTACGCGTGCCCGGCACTGTCTGCCTTCGGCCCTATCATATCAGGTATGCCGACAAGGCAGAAGAAAAGCAAACAATCCATATCGTGTCCGTCTCTGCATTCTTCGGCTCCGTGATTCGAAGAGCCTCCCTTTGACTTACATGCTCGGGCACGGAACTGGGCGCTAGTACATGTTGGGCCGTGGCGTTTGCTCTCGGTCCCGAACCGAAGCCCGAGCTGAAGCGTATAACATTGTTTGGTTGGGCGTTTTCGGGCATGTTTTCGAATTGTTTTCGCCGTGTTGAGATGAAGGTTGATGCGAGGATGAAGCAGGGCTGGTGATGCTTGTAGTCGTTGAGTTGGCATGATGACTCTGATACGGAGTACAAGCAGTGCTGAGTGGCGGTGGAGGGCGAGTTTGTACATTAACGCAGTAGATGGGCTGTGAACTACTTGTTTTAGTTAAGCTTACACGTACTTGTCAACCAAGCTTACAATGTGTGATGGTAAGAGAGCATCGTCAAGACACACAGTATCAAAAAGCCATCAGGGGATTATAGCAGTTGTACATAGTAGTAGAGGACTATCGAGGTTTACAGTACTAGATACCGGGTAGTCAGTCTTACCAGAATACCTTAGTGAGGTGCCTTATTAGAGATATTATTCCTCGGATAGGTAGATTTATACACTTGGTTTACCGGGTATCGCCATGTTATGAAGCATATACTCATATAAAGCGGCTGTCGAGATATTTACACCCAATTAATAAAATCATCAATACTGCTCTTATAACCTTGAAGCATATCAGCTGTAATTTACGTGTAAATGTTCGCATGCAATGCATTGATTGCATCTGCATTCCAGCAGTGTCAAGTGCAACAGCAGATACATTTGCATGTACAGTAAAGGTAAGCCCCCAATCTACCTATCGATAGAGATTTCTTCCGATAAGGCATCCCAACCCACCAGATGTGGCATTTACTACGGAAGGTACCTGGTGCCTGAGGCTACTCTATTCCATCTCCTCCAAACGTTGGTTCCTGGTCAACCAACGTCATGATATACGAGTACATCGCCAACAAAGCCAAAACCACGCCATGTCAACATCAATGTTTCCGCATTCAACCATCAAATCTCGGCCAACAAGGCAGAAAAGCGGCTCCATGCCACCCGAATCCCCACCGGCTTGCTAATCTGCCTCCCATTGGCCTGGCCGCGTACAACCGCAAATGAGCCCCCGCTTTCTCTCTCCTCGCTCCCCTCAAATATCGCCAGACGAACCGTCTCCAACAAAGTCTGGGCCCGGGTCCGAGACGACTCTTTCGCAACCGACGGCCCCAGCCGAGCCTCAGCCCTACAGGCGCTGCAATCCAGCGTAAAAAGCGCCCTGAAGCAGAACTGATCGATTCAGCTCAGCTGCAACTGCATGCAGGGTTGTGTCAGCGTCCGCCAATCAGTCCGTGCCAGCTCTCGCCGCTGACTAGCCAAGAAGTATTGGGCCAGCGCCCTTTGAATGCCACTGGATCGGGCCCTCCAGTTCGGGACTTTTTTTTTTTAGCAGCCAATTGCCCGTCCTCTAGGCGAATGTCTGCTGAAGCTTCTGCTCGCCTGCCAGGCCCCGGCTCAGCCCCGCCGCCGCCATCCGCCTCCCAAGGCCGGCCTCCCCAACACTCACCTCCGGCTGTTGACCCTTCGGTGATCAAACTCACCCGGGGCACTAGCTGTGTCTTGTGCCAGCAGCGCAAGGTCCGGTGCGACAGGAACAAGCCATGTGCCAACTGCGTCAAGGCTGGTGCCGAATGTCGAGTGATTCCTCCGCAGCCTCCGAGGCGGCGGCGCAAAAAGCTGCAGGAAAAGGACTTGCTCGAGCGGTTACGCAAGTATGAGACGCTGCTGGCACAGAACGGCGTCAAATTTGATGCCATCGACCCGGACTACAGGGCAGACGGCAACCTCGGAGACGATGTTGACGAGCTTGAAACCGACTTTGAGGGGTTAAAGACCTCTCCAGAAGCACTTGCTACCTCTTCTACTGTCGCGTAAGTTGATGTTCACATTAGTCCCTATGCAACTAGACAAAGATATATGCCGCATAGGACATGCAAGGAAGTAACAGGAACTCGATGCTGATTCAAGAAACTTGCTTATTATTAGTCCCCAAGAGCCGCCTGGAGCTTGGTTTTCTCTCCATAAAGAGGTAAGAGCCTAGTCCAACATGTACCCAGGTACACTTATCCCCATTGTCTTACTCTTGATCCTGACTGCCATTGTGAAACAGTTTAGAGCCAGCGAACAGCTGTTGAAAGACTCATCCGAAGATGAGGATGAGAATTTCAAGAAGGGGTCTTTCATTCATTCTGCCTTTGATAAGATGTTTGAAAACCAAGATGGCTTCCCTTTCATCATCGGAGGCTCCTTTGCCCCCGTCACTCACAACCACCCTTCTCCTGTCCAGGTGCTACAGCTTTGGCAGATATACATTGACAACATCAACCCCTTGCTGAAAATCACGCATGTGCCTAGCATCCAGAGCAAGATCATCGAGGCGACCTCTCGGCCTCACGAGGCTTCGAAGAATATAGAGGCCCTCATGTTTGGCATCTACGTAATCTCTATAAACTCGATAGAGGATGCTGAAATCCAGAGGATTTTTGGCGAGACAAAGCAGGAACTTCTTGGCCGGTATTTCCCGGCACTTCAGCAGGCCCTGGTTAACGCCAGTTTTATGCGGATTCCCGATCCCTTGACCCTGCAGGCGTATCTCTTATATCTTGTAAGTCTCTACTCCTCTTTTTCTCAAATTGATTATTCTATAGACCAACGGAGGGTGTCTCTTATATCATGTCCCCGCTAACGTATACTGTAGATGACCGTCCGGTGGTACATAGACCCGAGGCAGGTGTTTTGCATGATGGGCATTGCCATTCGTATCGCCCAGCGGATGGGCCTTCACCGAGACCCCGACGGCTACGGCCTCTCCCCTTTCGAGGTCGAGCAGAGGCGGCGATTGTGGTGGACGCTTGTTTCATATGACCGGCGAGTCGGAGAGATGACGGGCTCAACAGTCACCGCCCTCACCTCAGGCTGCGACTGCAAGAAGCCTTTGAACGTCAATGATTCTGACCTCCACGCCGATGGCAAAGAGCCTCCGAAGCCGCACACAGGACCAACAGAGATGCTTTTTGCTCTGACACGCGTCGAGCTTTCCATGGCCGTGGCGAGTAACAGCAATCGAGACAGCTTCAAGATGAACCCGGAGATTTCCGCTGGCTCGCCACAATCAGGGAAATCCGCACAAGCAGGGAAGCCACCCGCCGTGACGATCCGCCTAGCTGGCCAAGATGCTCCAGTCTACACTCTTGAAGGATTCTGTGCCCACATGGAGGGCACGTACCTGACCCATTGCGATCCCAAGATTCCTCTCCACTTCTTTACCATGACTATGACGCGAGCGGCGCTCTGCAAGATGCGAATAATCAATTATCTTGTTCGGAGACATAGCGCCGAACCTATGCCGCTAAGTGAGATAGAACGAGACGTCCTGACTACGCAGGCCATATCATGGGTAGAACATGATAACGTAGTCATGTCCTCGGAGAGTCTTCGACCGTATAGATGGTACGCGATGCACTATTTCCCGTTTCCTGCATACATGTTCCTTGTCCAGGAACTGCGCAAGCGCCAGTCGGGACCGCTGGTAGAGAGAGCGTGGGCGGCCATCGAGGCGAACTATGACCTTCGTGGTTTACTATCCAATCTTCACAGCCCGATGCACGGAGTTTTCGGTGGCCAATTCGTCAAGGCTTGGGCGGTCCATTACGACGCCCAGCGGGCAGCAGGGAAGGATGTTGCAACACCGCGATTTATGAAGACTCTTCAAGAGCGCGTCGAGGCCAAGCGAAAGGCGCGCTCGGAGGGTCCCACTGGGCCCGTCCAGGAGCAGCCGCCGGTTGCCTTTCCTCGACCGCGTACCCGTGAGATGTCGACAACCTCGCTAGACAACGCCGTCATGATGACTCCGCCAGTGGACCAGAGCGGCGGGTTTGGCCCCCCTCAGCCGGCCATGGCTCCTTCTAGTTCGGCGTCTGGAGATGACGGGGAGATGGATTGGTCATTCCTCATGGCTGGCTATCAGGATGCCGACACGTTCCAAGGCTTCACGACGCCTAATCACGCAGGCTTCGGGAACGGCATGAGCGGATTCGGCGGGCCAGGAGGGCCAGGAGGACCGGGAGGAAACATGTTTGGAAACTAGAGCAGGAGAGCAGCACACGTGCGTTAGCATGGCGGAGGAGGGAGAAAAGGGGGGAGGGAGGGATTGAGAGATGTCACCCCTCGGATTTGTGTGCGTACATACACGACGCGGAGCGGTACTTTTCTTCTTTTCACTGTTTATTCCTTTTGAAATATCACACGAACTTTGTAGTGTATATTGGTTAATAGTATTGGGAGGAGGAGATACTACATACGGTAACAGGTAAGACGGCGGTATAGGAATAGTCATCATCACTCAGCAGAGGCTCTTTTTTCCAGGGCAGTCAGATTCCAATAGAACCATTCACTTCTCCGTAATACGCCTCGTTTAAACCCCCCGTCGCAAGCAATCGATGTCGATCACAGCGTCGCTTGTCTGTCTGGCCACGCCGACGCCACGAGCCGTTCGGGAACCCAACCCCGGCAGCATGGGAACCACCGACGTTGGTAAGCCTGGGGCCTCTCTACTAGCTCGACCATTTTGTATTCGTGAGAATCGGGCAACTCCGCCGGCTTCGTGTCTTTGTTTCATGGAGCAAAAATAAGAATCTCACCTCATTTTCTAACTTGGTTCCTGAGAACGATTACAGGTAAACGCTGGGGGTTAGGAAGTATGTATTTGGGTAAAATTGACAGCAATTACGCCATGGTCAACATCCCCCCCCCCCCCCATGACAAAAACAACAAAGCGACGGATTTCTAAACGCCTTTTTTCCGCCCCCCCAGCTTTCTTATTGTTTTTTTATGTATCGTTTCGTTTCGTTCCGTCGCATCGGTCCGCTACTTTGACTCCATAATAATCTTTCTTTTTTCGGTTCATAAAAGGTGACGAGTAAAAAGTGTTTTCTTTTTTTTTTCTTCATAATTTACCTAAATCATGGACACCGCTTTGTAGGACAGGGGATGTAAGAAACTAGTATGATTATGGGGGTTTTCAGTCTCTCTTTTTTTTTGTGTCTCCCGGTAAACGTCATGAGGAAGAAATGGGAAATAAGGTATTATAAATTCATGGCGGTATTCTCGCAAACCTATTTTGTCGTGTATGGGGGATCCCTGTAGGTTCCCTGGGTGGAGGTTCGGTGTGTTTTTTTTTTGGGGGGGGAGGGGTGTCTGGAAAGGGCAGTTCTGGTGCATTTGAAGCATGTAGGCAGTGTCGTCCTTTTGCATGATTGTACTTCGTATACAATTCTATTTGGCCTTTGGATGAATGATGTTGGGGTACTAGTTTTATTATGATCTTGTCAAGTCCTTCTTTTCTCATGGCTTGTCCAGGGCATCGATGTATTCAAATGTTTGTCACTGCCATCACACATGTACCAGATTAATACCAGCGGAGAAAACACGCCTTCAACCGAAAAGGCAAAAACAACGAAGAAGCCCATACAGTAGTAGCATGTGCATGTGCATGTGTACACACCCTCAAGATACAGCACAGTACAAAACGGTCAAAAATACAAATCGGGGCCCTGCAATCTCCGCCAAAGCGATCGGTCACATGTAGGCATGAAGAGAAAAGGGCCCCCAAAAAAAGGAACGAGGCTGGCTGGCTGGCTACCTAGGAGCCCGGGGGTGGTTTTTAGTCAGTGGTCTGGTCAGCCTTTTTAGGCTGGTAATCGTTATGAGCAATGAAGTTAGGGTAGAAAACCATTACGGAAGTACAAAAACCATTACCAGAGCCCTTACCAGACGCTTTTCACAGTGCGAACCCTTACCCAAAACCCCCCCGGCGCCCGATGGTAGGTAGTGGGCAAGTTTTTTTTGTCAACATTGTAACCAAGCAACTGCTGACCTCTTTTTTCTCTGCCCATGATCGGAGGGGGGGGAGCCCTGATGGGCGGCTAATGCATCATAAAAAAAAAAAGAGAAGTGGGTTTGTGCATTGCGGATGGGCGTTCTTATATCCGATCAGGGAGGGCAGACAGCGAGAAGGTTGAAGAATCCAGTGTGATTGATTGGGCGGGGAGGGAGTCTTGGAATACCCGGAAGGGGCTCCGTGAGAGAGAATTGGCTTGTCTTGCGAATTGCAGCAGTGACGGGGTGGGTAAAAAGGCATAAAGAACCAACAAAGTCGACAGGGGGGGAAACGTTGGGCGGAACAAGGATGTTATATGTAACTCGTAGGACCAAGAAAGAGAGAGGACAGGGTTGATTGGGAAGAAGAAGAAGAGGAAAAAGAGGTGTCACCCACCACCCCCGGACAGGGTAGCATCCGGATTGACTTCTGCCAGATCACGCATTTGATAACCATCTCTCAACTCCCGTACACCGTAACTGTCGTTCGGCTGTTGTGGGAACCGTGTTTGAAGTGGTGATTGATGGGATATGTATCCGCCTTGTTCGTGACATCTCTTGTCTATCCCACGTCCACGTCCACAGCAAAGCCCAGGTATAAGTATAGTAGGTAGGTAGATGAAAACCCATCCACTCACAGAGTATGATTGTTTCAAAAAAACAAAAAAAAAAAATACAAAGAAAAAAAACCAGCCAAGATATCACAAAACTAAACCCCTCTCCAAAAAAAGATTAGAGCCAAAAACAAGATGATAGCTGAAAGCGCCAAAAATATATAGCGCTTCTCATGAGCCTGTCCCTCCCGATAAAAAAAAAAGAGAGAGATATCCCCAGAGTAAAGTGGACATTTTCTCTTATCCTCTTTGATGGTAACCCCCCCCCTCCAAATATACACCCATAAAATGACACCCCGAAAAAAAAACCTAAACAAAAACAAAACATGTTGCCCGTTTCTTTCGTTTCCCGCTCTTGTAAAAGTTCCCGAAGCCCAGCGCCGTATAACCGAATTTTGATGTTCTCCATGATGCAAACGGTCCATGTTTTCCCAAAATGCTTTGGTATGCGATGTGTGAAAGTTTCTGTAGAGGTAAGGTAGAAGAAGAGAGAAGATTTGCGTGATTGGGGGAGATGGGGTGATGCCAGGGGTGTGTTGTATGCGTGGCATGTGCGTGTGCGTGTGATGAGGCATTCTGCAGTAGGATAATCGATGGAGATTTGGGGAAAAATGCCAGCGGTTGAATAATGTGGTTCCTCTCCCCACCGTCTGTTTGCCGGTCCTATAACTTTTTTCTTTTTTTTTAAATATCTTTTTTTTGTCTCTTTTAGTTTTTTCGGCGCTTAGGAGTCTTGGACAAAAAGCGGTGCTCGGTTGTATGTTCTGGACAAAACAGCCCCCACGTAGGCAGTTCACCCCCAAAAGGAGAGAGTGAGAGATAGGGAGAGGGAGAGAGAGGGAGAAGGAAAAGAAATTGAAAACCCAGAGTATATGCCATCGTCATGTATCGTTTCGCGAAGCCGCCAGCTGGGCCCTTTTCCCCGGGCGAGATATCACCATGCAACATGAAGTCGTGTCAAAGAGGGACTCTGTCTCCTCTCTTTCCCTTAGCCAGTGTAATGCAGTCGTCACCGTGCCCCCCCTTTATCCCTTGTTTTCTTCTTCTTTGTTTTTTCTTCTCTTCTTTTCGTAAAAATGTTCATAAAGCCGTCGTTGGCTTGTCGAGATCATAACGGTTTTTGAGCCCAGACAATGCCCCAGTCGAGCCGGACATGGAGCTTGGTGTTGTCCATGGCCATGAGCGTCTCCTGACACAGCTGTCTCGCCTCTTCCTCGGTGATGCCCAGGTCATCGTGTCGGATGAGCAGGGCGGCGGTCCAGTCGATGAGGTTGTCCTGGTTAAACATGCCCATCTCGCGCTCTCGTGACCGGCGCGACCATCGGCCGACGGGGATGGGCGTGTGCTGCTCCTGGACGTTGACGAAGCCCATCTGGCGGAGGACCTGGGGCAGCGTCGGGGGGAAGTAGAGCTGCCAGCCGTACTTTCGCGAAAAGGGGCCGTCGTTTACGAGGTCGTAGAGGCGTTGGACGGGATGGTCGATTGCGGGCGTGCCGTCTTCCCAGGTAAGGGGGATGAAGAGATCATGACACTCGATCCAGCCGCCAGGTTTCAAGGCCCTATTTCGAACTCGGTCAGCCACTGTTCTTGTTCTTGTTCTTGTTCTCGCTCTCGCTCTACGGGGAGTGTGAAGGAAAAGAAGCAAGGAATGAAACAAAGGAATGAAACGCATAGATCGGATCACAGTCGTACTCAAAAGCTCTCTGCAGAAACAGTTCGGGGTTGCGGACCGTCTGTATGACGGATCTTGTGTGGATGAGGTCTGCACCGGCGTAGATTCTCGTCCACGGACGGTTCTCGTCGTCGAGATCTTCCACGCGAAACTCTGCGTTTGGCGGTGTCCAAGGAGGCTGGATGGCAGAAATGTCGCTGCCAATGACACGAGCACTCGGGTATCTCTCGGCCACTTTATTGTAGGAGGAGGAGGAGTTAGTTGAGCTGGAACCGAGGGTGGAGAGCATTGTTCAAAAAGACTCTCCGCGGGCTGACAGAAGGGGGAGGAGGAGGGACGTGATACGAACCATCGATGGGCCAGAAGCCGGCGCCGGTGCCCAGATCGACGATTTTCTGGGGGTTGTTGCCGATCGGTGAGATAAAGTAGTCGCCGTTGAGCAGATAGTCGGAGTAGACCCTGTGTTTGAGGTGCTCGCGGGCCTGCTCCGTGTCGTCGTTTGGCAGTCCATAGCGTTCGTCAAACCAGCCCTGATACCGCCTATTGACTGGTCAGCTCTCATGAACTTGACTCGGGGCTCCTCTTTTTTTTGGCCTCTTTTTTTCTCTTTTCCTTCTTTTCCCCTTCTTTTCTTCCCTGTTCTTTTTTTTTGCCACTCAAGGGGGCAAGCGGGCGTTTTTGCCAGGGATTCCTTGACATACCTCCCGTTTTTGTATCTGTGAACCATCTGGGCGGTGTCGATGGATGTGAACTCGGAAAAGTCCACGGTCTCGGCATAATCTGACGTTGAGTCCTCGCTGGAGCCGTGATGGTCGCCCCCTCCGGACCCGGGAGGGCCTTGTGCACTGTTGAGGCTCATGGCGGCCAAAGGCGTATATAACGACAGGCTTCCTCAATATCAAGGCAAAGGTGTAGGGGGAGGAGTTCTGAGGGGGGGTGGAGAGAAGGGAAAGAGATGAGAAGAAGCTTTTTGAACTTGGGGAAGACGAGAGGGGAGGGGGGGGGGAAGAGTCGAATAATAATGTTTATGCTAGAAACGAGGCTAATTGGATCGAAGTGTCCAGCCAAGCGTTCTGGCGGCGTTGCAAAGGGAGAAAAGAAATGAGTGAAAGGGCTCCGTTTCGGGGAGCCAAGGTCGATCTATTCTAGCACAGAATTGGAAGGGCCCCGAGTGATTTGCAGCAAGCCAAAAAGGGCTGAGAGGAGGAGAGGGACGGGAGGGTGCGGCAATGAAAATTGAACGAAGCAGACGCCCCCTCAAAGACCAGGCCGGACCAGACACAGGCCAGACAGAGACCAGACCAGACCAGACAGCGGCCGCGGACACGGGAAAAGGCACGCGCAACGCACGCACAAGCACAAGCACAAGCACAAGCACAAGCACAAGCACAAGCACAGGTTTGCAGGCCCAGTAGGCTGGGTCCCGTCACCGGTCGGTGGGCACTGGCGACTGGCCAATGCGAGGCGATTCTGGCTCACAATCCTCCGTCTTCCCAGCAGCTTGGGATGGAGGGTCAGACAAGCACATAAGCACTGACCTGACAGCTGCTAAATAGCGGCGTCAGACAAGGGAACTCGGGCCAGAGACACGGGGGAGGGCAGGGATGGCGGAGGTGGGAAGGTTTAGTGTACTCGTAATTAAAAAAAAAAAATATTACAGTAGAGGGTGAGAGTGAGTGAGAGTTGAGAAGAGGGCGAGTACTGATGCAAAGTCCAAGTCCGGGGGGGTGAGGAGGAGGAGGAGGAGCAGAGATGGGGGGGGTGGTCCCTTGGCCTTGGGCTTGGGGTCTTCTGGCCGGATGGCGGGAGTTTGCTCTGTTTTAGCAGTGAGGATACCCTGCCAGCCACTGTACTCGCACTGCTACGTCGAGGCAAGGAGGGATCCCCGGGGGGGTGCGTGGAGGGCCCGGGAAAACGAGGGCGTCGAGGGCGTGGGCCGAGACAAAAAGAGTTCTAGTAAGGTATAGTTGTGCTGTTGGTCGGTGTCTGAGCCAGAGATCTGGTAGCGGGTGGAGAGTGGCTTATTACTAGAGCTACCGTTTTGCCTGGGCGCCGTACTGTCGGGACTTGGGAGGGAAGGGAAGGGGGGGGGAAAACTGGAATAAGTGACGAGAGCTGCCGAGCCAAGCAGAAGATGGATTGGATGCCTTTTGGCTAGCACTTTTAGTTTTAGTATAGCAAGATTGGAGGCCAAAAGGCGGGGGGGATGGGATGGGATGGGATGGGATGCTATTGCAAAGGGGGGGTTTTGCAGACACAACGCAGGACGCGGCCAACCAAAAACCAACAAAAAAAATGATGAGACGAGACGATTGAACATGACCAGGCACTGGGCACTGGGTACTCACTTGATTATACAGCCCAGGTATTACCAGGACTGAATTGAATTCAACGACTTTGAAGCCAGAGAGGCCAACGAGAACCGAAATGCGCTGGATTGGCTGGATGCAACGGGCGACGCATTCCAGCAGGGGCGAAAAAGTGAAAGTTGCTCGAACAGCCACAGACCAGACCAGACCAGACCAGACAAGACAAGACCCAAAAGGCTGCAAATGCAAGAGGGGTAGGTAGAACCGGAGATGCGCTCGAAGCCACCCAAAGAAAAAGATCGGGAGGATTCAGACCCTGATGCCATGGCCGAAACCTTGTGCGGCAAAAAGGTACATTTGCACTGCATCTGCTCCATTTCATCTACCTAGGTTGGGTGTAGATATAGGCCTAGGTACTATAAACCCAGCACATGTACCTACTAGGCGAGGCGAGGAGCAGCATTGATGCCAGTACCTACGGACCGGAGTTATATGCTCGATTTACGAGGCGGACACGCATGGAAGGCGAAGCGAAGCGAGAGCCAGGCGAGCGAGGCGAGGGTCGGTGCAAATGTACATGTACCCAGGACACAGGGCAAAGCACATGCTGCAACTCCTCCCTTCTGGCGGCTTGTGTCCCATCCGGGTTTGCTGGGCTGTTTTGTCTTGTCTTGTCTTGTCTTTTTTTTTCCCGTCATCGACAGCCGAATTCCAGTGCAGGCAAATCGGTGCTAAGGGAAAATGGGCGATTTTTGGGTGGTGTGCACTCCATCATGCGAGGCGCTAGAGCTCACACAAACAGCTAAGGCGGTGGACCGTTCCGCCGAAGCTGCGCGCAAATGTGGATGGATGGTCGCTAGGGGGCCAAAGTATCCAATGGATCTGCTACTCCGTACAGTACAGAGGACAACCTACTAGGCATTGGCTGCTAAACTTGAGTGCTAGGGGCGTGTTGGTATGGATATGTTGATGTTAGTACTAATGGATGGGATGGGGTTGGATGGTTGGCTTGAGCAAGACATGGGATGCACTCCCGGACTTTTCTCACTCGGGTGGCGGCAAGCAAAAGGGAAAAGGGAAACAAAAGAGATGGAGAGACAGAGCTGAAAAACAAAAACATCGGGTGAATAATGCCAAGCCCGGCCATCATCAAACTGCCCCGGCCTGTCTGTCTCGTTTGCTTCGTCCTGTCCTGTCTAGCTAGGGCAGCAGCAGCAGCAAGCTCCAGCTCTCTCCCACCACTGAGTGCTACCAGCACTAAAAAAACGGCGCAGAGCTTGGAGCTACAGCAGAAAACCTTGAAACCTGAAAGCCACCAAAGCTGGCTCTGCTCCAGTTGCTACGACCGGCCTACCTTGTAGTTTGCCTAGGACTGCTGCTAGCACAGCTCGAGGCGAAAAAAAAAAAAAAAGCTCTAGAATGCTACCGGTTAGCCAGCTCTCTTCTAGCGGTGCATCTATCCTTTTTGCTTTGTGCCCCCAAAAACTTGCTGCCGTCCAAGGGCAAAAGCCAGGCCCAGCGCTCTGGTTAAATGTGGCACAATCAGCAACAGCCGGACCCGACAGTCTGGTGCGGTGTGTCATCCTCCAGCCTCAGGTCTCGGTAGTGCCCTTTTGCCCTTTTTCGCTCCAGAAGGGAACTCCCTGGGCTGGGTTGGATGCGGTGCGGTACCTCGCGGGTACAGGCGCAGGTATGGGTACAGGCACGGGCACGGGCGCGGGTACAGATACAGATACAGGCACGAGGCATGGAGCGGGTACCGCAGTGCAGCGCAGCGCAGTTGCAGTGCGCTTCGTTCGATTCGATGCGATGGGCTGCGTTGCGTCCGCGACCCCCCATCCCATCAGAACGGCTACTGTGCTGTACATACATGGACTGGACTGAACTAAACCAAAGGTTCCCTCCCCCATGCCGTCAGCCCTTCTCAATGAAATTACTAGTAATAGACGGCAATTTACTGCACCAGTCCGTTCTCTCCCTGTACTTTGTATGCATCAAAGCAATACACCTGAGGCTGGAGGGAGCGCCGTGCGGCGTCCACAACGAGGCGTCAGGTCCAAGCTTCAATTGTAGCGGAACTGCCGAGTCCGGGATGGGATGCTGGTGCTGGTGCTGGTACATGCAAGTATACTCGACTCATACCGGTACTGGTACCTCTCGCTTGTTGGCGACGCCCATCTGCCTTGTCTCTCTTTTGTCTGTCTGACTCGCAACCCGCTTGCACACGAGATGAGACGGGATGTGGACAAAAAAAGTAATTTGCTACCATATTTTCTCCGAGAGTAAGAAAGGAAGGGGGAAAAAAAAGGGAAAAAGAAACAAAATTACCTGCCTAGACCCATCAGCCCGTACCGTCGTGCCGGTAACTCGTCATCGCACGTTGGCCGCTTGCGGGATGCGTTGCCGCTTGTGAAATCCTTCAGCTGAGCCGCACGCACAACCGCCGGGCTGCAACTTTGGGGGGGAGCAAACCTGCGTTGATGTGCGATTTCCGCCTCGATAATACCTCGACCCAAAATTAAATTTTCTTTTCTTTTTTCTCTTTCTTCCTCTATGCAATGCGCATTCCCCCCCTCTCTCTCCGCCAAGCTCCGGCTTGCTTGCTGCACTCCCTTTCTGCCGCAGCCTGCAAGGCGCGCTTCTTTGGTACGACAGGTGCATGTACTTGTTACCTGCACGAACCTTGCTAGATACGCACGCCCGCAAGTATCTCTTCGTCTTGGTGCTGGTACCATGCGGTCCTTTGGTGTGGCGCCCGCCAATGTCCTGTCGACTTTTCTCACCGCCCTTGTTCCTCGACTTCTCCCTCCGTTTTCTCTTCTCTCTTTACTCTTTTACATGTGCATGCGTTGTACAGTTTCCTCTCCGTCAACTTGGGGCCCATGGGAGCTGTCAGAAATGGAAAACCTATCATCCCCCCCCCTCCACGCCTTACCTTCTTCATGTTGGGCAATCAACTGCTGGTCCTCCCCTTCGAATCCACGCCCGGGGGTTCCACTCTTTGCTTTTCCGTCTAAGGCGATCTGCTGTCTCTCGATGTAACAGCCGGTAGCCGCTGGTCCAATCCGCAACCCGGCCAAGCACGTCGAAGCTGCAGCGGGGGTTTTTTTTTCTTTGGCGAGGACGGTGAACCATGTTCCAGCTTGCTAGTCCGAGCAGGGCCGTGGACAAGCCCGCAGTGCAGTGCAGTGGTGGTTGCCGGCACGAGTCCTAGCACGATACGTTTATGTACTACAGTAGGAGGCAAGCTTGGTGGCGTCCCTGTTTGCGGTCTTGATCTTCCTCTGGATTCCTGGCTCCCCGTCCTTCACATGTCTCGGCTCGAAATCATTCAGCCTCTTCTTAGCTCCGGCTGCCTGTCAGCGCCAGCACAGCTCAGGCACAGTGACACCTTTGCTCCGTCCCAAGCACGCTCTCCCGGCTGCCGCACAGGCGGGTAGGCGTGCATGAGACGCATTACCTGCGGCGAGCTAGCCCTTCAAACATCGTACCATGGCCATAATAACCGGACACACCTCCACACCTCAAGGGCGGGGGGCTCCAAGGTCGTCTGTCGTCCGTCGTCCGGCTCTGATGCCGTCGTTGACCGCATGATTAGTAGCGGCCTTTGAGATTCTCCTCTTCTCTCCTCCTAGATACACATGCTCGGTGCTCCGCAAAATTAGTGACTCAGGCTATTCAGATGGTGAGGATGACTCTGTACGGAGTCACTAACACAGGCCGTGATGCGCTAGCACTTGGCCTCCTCCTCCTCCTCCCACGGAAGATGGAGCCCGCAGTGTAATTTCGGACGGTCCAGAGTCGGAATGATGGGCTAGTATTGCGACCTCACGGCCTGGGCTTGCTCCCTTTTGAAAATACGAGACGATACGGGTACAGTTGCCCGCATTCTCATGACGGTTATCTTGTCCCCATCTTGGTTTTGCCGGGGTGGGCATGTCGTGTTCCCAATACTTCATCTTGTTTGTACATGTCCGAGTGCCTTGTGCAAGTAATCAAGCAACCAAGTAAGCCTCGACTCAGCACAGGCTACGTGACACACTGCTTTCCCAGGGCCTTGGCTCGGGTTCTCCCACCGACCACCCGGTGTCCGTGTCGTGTGACGCTGTCCCAAAGAGCCCAAGAAGCCCAGAGGCGTGTGGGTTGGAAGTCTTGGTTCGCAGAGCGCCGCAACATTTACCTATTTGAAATACGTATTATATGAACCGGAGAATGAAACGCGCCAATAGATTATATTAAGCTGACAGTGTTTTAATCTAATTGACAGCCGAACGGGCCGAGACACACCAAGTTTGCTGGCCATTATGGTCCCCGAAGCAAAACATTGATTGCTTTGCTTGACTCGCATCTATACGCAGACACCCCGTCTTACGAATCAGGGAAAAAGAAAAAACGAAACCTAAAAAAACCCACGACGGGCGTAAAATCCAAGATCGGGGGAGCCCAAAAGGCGTTTGGATTTAGGCGGGCAACGGGACGGAAATGGCCGTCCTTTTCTTGGCCTGCAGGAAAGGCAGATGATGCTTGTATCGGTTGCGGGCTGCCTGCTGATTTCCCCTTGCGTTGAGGTTGAGTCGTGGGTTTGCGCTGGATGTGTTTTTTGCATCTTTTGGCGGCGCCTCTGTTAGTTTGCGTGTTGTGTCTGTGTGTATTTGTTTTGGCAGGGGTGTTAGCTACTAAGGTAATATAGTGTTGATGTGAGCTGCTTATGTGCTTAGTCACCAGCAACCGCTGTAGCTTTCTCCCTCATTTTCTTTTATTAAGCAGGAAGAGAAGAATGAATATTTCATACAACTAAAATCTATAGAATACCTGACTACTATGCAATATCTAGTACCGAAGTAAATGGAAGAAGATGCTCCTCCTGCTTCAATCAAAACTGCATGTCACGTCACAACTGGTGCCCCACTTGGCAGGACCCCTCCATCGATCCTTCCCACTCGTCGCGGTGCGCGTCACTCAATTGGGCGTTTTCTTTAATGGCCAAATACACGCGTTTTCTAGCGCAAAAACATCCTCGTGTGCTTCAAACATCCGGCTCTTCGACAACAAAAAGAAAATACATAAAAAATTCAAAGGCTTAAGCATCAGCGTCAGCATCGGCATCAGCATTTTGCTCGTAGCATTTTGTCTCTTGTTTTGTTTCTTTTTCTTATTTCCCTCATTGATATGCTGCATCTGGTTTTTATTTCCATTTCCATATTCCCTTGTCGCTCGGCTTGAACTTGGAACCAAAAGAAAGTCCTCCTAGATTCTTCATTGTGCTATGCGCCTTGGGCCCGTGTCCAACGCCAGTTCCCTTTTCTGTCACGACCAGGCCAGGATTGGGCGCGTTTCCGGAGTCATCACCTCCTATCCAGGAAGCAAGAGAAAAGAAGCATTTACTTGCAGCTTTTATTCCATGCCGTTGTTCTACCAATTGGGGCTTCTATAGGTTTTGATACAGATATCCATACCCGCCGTCTCAAGCCATGTATCTCCCGCGTTCTCTGATATCCAAGCTCTACTCGCACCTTCAAAACACTCGACATCCTCTCTCCCCGGCCGTCCTGATCCTCGTCGCGCTCGAACCAGACGCTCTCTGCGCTTGCCGTATCCTTACTCGCCTCCTCAAGCACGACTACATTCCGCACAAGATCCAACCCGTCGCGGGCTACAATGACCTGGAAAAGGCCGGAAGGGAGCTTGTGGTCCCGATGATGGAGTCGCAGGGAGGCAGTGGAGGAGTTGTCGTCTGCCTCGGAGTTGGAGGCATGGTCGATCTTGGCCCGCTGCTGGGACTGGAACCCGAAGGCGAAGAGTCTCCCTACAGCGGCGTCGAGGTCTGGGTCTTTGACGCTCATAGGCCTTGGAACTTGGCCAATGTCTTTGGCGGTTTTCCGCTCGAGCCCGCCAACCAAGTGTCGAGCTCGTACCAGTCCAGGAGTCCGGCAGGAATCACGGGAGGCGCCATCAATCGATCGTACAACTCGGGCAAAGGCGGCATTGTGGTGTTTGACGACGGCGATATTGAGGGGGACCTCACGACGGAGCGCGATGCGTACCTTGCGCTTCTGGATATGCCAGACATTGAGGAGCAAGGCGATGAGGGCTCCAGTGAAGATGAGGACGACGACGACGGAGCCGGTTCTGGGCAAGAAGAGTCAGCTCATGCAGGGCAGAAGAGAAAGAGCCTGAACGAAGACGAATCTAGTGACGATGAGGAAGAGCCGCCTCGTCAACGTCGACGAAGTAATTCCGTGCGTAAACCCAAGCGTCCTTCCCAAGTATCATTTCGGCAATGCATCTCTAACACATCTTAGTCGAGTTCCATAGCCAGCTCTCCCCGCAGACCAAAACCCAGAGGCCTGCTGTCAATCCGAGACCCTGCAGTGCTGTCGAGTGACCCCGTCGAGCCTCCTTCAGGAGCCCAACCTCCGCCAAAAGTTTCCGCTCGCACCCTGAGAAGGCGATTGTTACGAATGCGACAAGATAAAGAAGCCGTCCTACACCAATACTACAGGATGGGCTCGTCCTTTGCAGAACCCATCTCGTCCATGATGTACTCGTTAGCCTCCGAACTAGGTCGCGATGACAATGATCTTCTCTGGCTGGCTATAGTAGGAGTGACATCCATGGAGCTTTACGGACGGTCATCAGCGGGCGTTGCCGCCCCCGTCCGCTCTGGTGGAGGTGGGAAACCGTCTGGGTGGTTTGGCGTGCGAGGCGCTCGCCTGCGACAGCTCTTGCGAGATGAGGTCCGGAGGTTGAACCCTCCAGAAATGACAAACGGAAAAGTTGCCCCTGAAAATAACGGCATCATACCAACCACTGCCAGGAACCCTGAAGACACGGGCATTCGCCTGTCTCCAGAGCCAAGGTTTCTTCTGATCCGACACTGGAGTCTCTACGACAGTATGCTACACTCGCCGTATCTCTTTTCTAGGCTAAGAACCTGGAGCGAGGCGGGCATCAAGCGGCTTCACAAGCTTCTCGCCAAGATGGGGGTCAGCTTGGCGCAGTGCAAACAGAGCTATACGCACATGGACATGATGCTGAAGCGCGAACTCAGAGCAAAGCTTTTGAAATACGGATCTCTATACAACTTGGACGAGATGGTCCCAGCGGTCGATACGGACGGCAAAGATCGAGCGGGAGCCAAGGATGGATGGGGCTTTGTTCGTAGCTGGGGCTGGCGTGCCACCCTCAGCGCTCAAGATGTTGGCGTTGTCATTGGTGCTCTGCTAGAGGTTGGACGACATGCTCAGACGTTGGAGACAACAAACGGAGGACCAAGCCAGGTGACCCGTGAGATGGAGGACGAGTCAGAGTTGGTTGCGCAGGGCGAGGAGTGGATTGGGCGCTTCTGGGAAGCGTATGATGCATTGGAAAAGTGAGCTGCACTTGCGAGTCCGGTGCAGGAAAAAATGAGAATGATATGCTAACATAATATGACAGTATCGATGCCCTCAAAGCCGGGCTGCCAACGGCGCAATTCCTGCACCGCGCAATCTACCGAACAGGGACCTCCCTCATCAACAAGAAACAAATCAAGCATCTCCGTGCTTTCCGCATGTGTGTCGTCAAAGACGGCCCAGATGTTGCTCTCTTCACCCACCCAGCCGCCTTGACGAAGCTGGCTCTCTGGATAGGAGAGGCTTTGGCTGAGCAAGAAAAGGAATCTCAGGGAAAGCTGTCCCATGGCGGTCGTGGAACACCCCTAGTAGTGGCGAGCCTGAACGAGAAGCGGGGAGTCTACATCGTCGTTGGTACTGGCGGTGGCGGAGGACCCGATAGCGTGTTTATGAACAAGGCTACTAAGCAAGAGAGGCAATCCAACAAAGAAGCCAAGGCAAAGAAGAAAGAGGAGGCGCGAAAGGCGAAGGAAAAGATTCGGGAAGAGAAGCGTGCGGCTAAACGAGCTGCGAATCAAGGCAACGACGACAACGATGATGATGACGAACTAGAGACGGAGTCTGAAGCGTCTGACTCGTCTGAATCGGAAGATGACTCGGACGATGAAGACGCTGAGAACGATAGAGGTTATGGCTTGAACAAGTTTGGCAACGCATTCCAGGAAGTCGTGTCTGAGACGAGCGCGCGCGTGCGGATCGACAGCTTCGAGCACTCTGTTGTGGAAGTCAAGAAGGAGGATCTGGGAGGATTTCTCGAGAGTCTCAGTGAAAAGGCCGTGGTGGGTTGATGGATGGTCATGGTCGTGTGTTTGGCTTCAAGATGAGCGACGTTGATGAGCTATTTCTCTGCGAGCGGACGGATTGACGAAAGGTATGTAGGGACGTTTGTTTATATAAATTTCTTGTTTTTTTTTTATTTTTCAGGTGTTTTAGGGGAGAAAAGGGAAATCACACACATCATATTGAATGAAGGGATGGATGGTTGGATGGATGGGAGTTATGGGGGGAGCTGGTGGCTTGGGAGCGAAGAATCATGAAGTTGAGGGCAAATTTTTTGAAAACATAGCTTTTTTGTTTTTTTGTTGTCAAGGGGCTATAAATATGGTTTCTTGTATGAGTTAATTGTATCGAATCACGCTTACTGTTTTTTTGCTCGTTGATTATATTGATACCTTTTCTGTGTTTTGGGTTGATTGTACTAGATTGGATGATGGATGAGCAGCATTCTTAATTCTTGGAGCTTGACTCTTGCAAGATTCACATTTCAGGAGGGAAAAGCTTTGACATTCACATGATGAGAAGCACAGTTTTGATTGACAATTCTTTTTATTTCCCGAGTTATCGTGATTTACGTACTCTCCATGCTAGATCAACCAGCTCCAACCCTTGTCGTGTTTCATTCCCACTTCATTCCTATTTTACCCAAAAGCGAGAATCTTCGTTTCTCATCCCGCCTTACGCGTTGATAACTAATCCAACCCCGTTAGCACCGACCACATAAAACAGTTATAAGAGAATCGCGGTGTATACTTACTGACATTGAGCCCATTGCTCTTAAAGCCCTGGTTCAACACAATAACAATGTCCTGTCCGCCAACCATCTGCAGGTCCTTCATGGTCTGCAGGGAAACGATCTGGGCCAGCAGCGAGATCTGGTTGCCGACGCTCAGCTTGTCCAGGGAGCTGGCGTCCAGGACGCCGTCGAGGCCGAGAGTGTTGAGGGCGCCGGCGATGGCTGCGCTGAGAGCGTTGTTGCCGTTGTTGTCATTGTTGTTGTTGTTGTTATGCTTTCCCTTGCCTTGGCCCTGGTTCTTGCCCTTGCCGTTGTCCTTGCCGTTACCCTTGCCCTTGCCGTTGTCGGAGGCGGTTCCGTTGCCGACGGCGACGGAGGTGGTCTCGATGGCCGGGGCGGCGGTGGTTGTGGTAGCAGCTTCGGTGGCGGCGGCATCGGTGGCAGCAGCAGTGGTGGTGACAGCAGCGGCAGTGGTGGTCGCCGCGGCATCAGTAGCCTTAGCATCACCGGCCTTGTCAGTGGCCTTGGCATCACCGGCCTTCTTGTCATCGCCAACCTTCTTGTCCGTAGGAGTAGCGGCAGGAGGAGCAGCAGCAGGGGCCTCCTTCTTGTCGGCGGCGGGATCAGCCGCAGGAGGGGGAGCAGCCGTGTTGGCGTTGAGAGGGACCAAGTTACGGGCAGCAATGGCATTGATGGCATGGCCAAAGAGAGATCGGCTGTCCCGGGCCTGGACACCGGTTTTGGCGGTACCAGACATGGCCGGCAGAGCGGATGAAAGCCCAGCAGCGGCGAGAAGGAGAATTGAAGCAGGCTTCATTTTGAATGATGTGATGAAATAATAGATGAAAAGGTAAGAAGAAAAAAGTGTTTAAAGATTGGTTGGTTAAAAAATCGAGCAAAAGGTTTCAGTGAATCGAAGGAAACAGAGCACAGCTCTTGTTTAGGAAAAGAAAAGAATTGAATGTAAAGTGAGTGAAGCGCAGCGACCCTGAGGAGAAAAAGAGAAGAAGCCAGAACGGGGCGGAGAGAGGGCATGATATATACCCCCCCCCCCCCCCCCCCCCCCCCCCCCCCCCCCCCCCTTTTTT